>NC_092418.1:8955218-9255218 GCF_040894005.1 Engystomops pustulosus
CACAGTACTACTTCTCCTGTATATATATACAGTGCACAGCACTACTTCTCCTGTATATATACACAGTGCACAGTACTACTTCTCCTGTATATATATACAGTGCACAGCACTACTTCTCCTGTATATATACAGTGCACAGTACTACTTCTCCTGTATATATATGGGCAGTGCACAGTACTACTTCTCCTGTATATATGGACAGTGCACAGTACTACTTCTCCTGTATATGGACAGTGCACAGAACTACTTCTCCTGTATATATACACAGTGCACAGTACTACTTCTCCTGTATATATACACAGTGCACAGTACTACTTCTCCTGTATATATATACAGTGCACAGTACTACTTCTCCTGTATATACACAGTGCACAGTACTACTTCTCCTGTATATATACACAGTGCACAGTACTACTTCTCCTGTATATATACACAGTGCACAGTACTACTTCTCCTGTATATATATACAGTGCACAGTACTACTTCTCCTGTATATATACAGTGCACAGTACTACTTCTCCTGTATATACACAGTGCACAGTACTACTTCTCCTGTATATATGTACAGTGCACAGTACTACTTCTCCTGTATATATACACAGTGCACAGTACTACTTCTCCTGTATATATACACAGTGCACAGTACTACTTCTCCTGTATATATACACAGTGCACAGTACTACCTCTCCTGTATATATACAAAGTGCACAGTACTACTTCTCCTGAAAGGAACAGAAGCCCAAGCCTTAAGCTTTGTCAAAGAAATCAACCAGAACTCATGGGGCATCGAGCTAACAGTAAACACATCTCAGACCCAAATAGAATTCCTGGACCTCCTCATCCAAGTTGACGAACATAACTCCCATTTGATCACCAGCACCTTTTTTAAAACCGTAGATGTGAACAGCTATCTGGATTATTCAAGCTCCCACTACAAAAAGTGGTTACAAAATGTACCATACGGCCAATACAAAAGGATCCGCCGAAACTGCACTGATCATAAAACCTTTCAGACACAATCAAAAATCCTCAGGGAAAGATTTACCGAAAAAGGCTATCCACCAGGCATACTAAAAAACGCCTACCAGAAAGTCAACTGCCTCACACAAAAGGACTGCCTTATCCCCCCCACAAAAAAAGCACATGCCCCCTCGCACAAATCCAACTTCATCACCACCTACACCACAGACCATAACCGGATCAGACATACCCTAGAACAAAACTGGAACATCCTCAAAAAAGACCCATACATTTCAGAACTACTCCCATCCAAACCACATCTCACATTCAGAAGGGCCCCCACCCTCAAGAATATCCTAGCCCCCACAAAACTCCGTAAAACAAAAGAGAAAACTACTCTATCCTTCTTTCCAGAATTAAAGGGCTGCTACAGGTGCAATAAAGAAAGATGCAAAACCTGCGACATTCTTCATAACAAAACCAAAGACTTCAAAGCCCTATCCACAGGAGAATCATTCCTTATCAACTCATTTATCAACTGTGGCTCAGATTACGTCATTTATGTCCTAGAATGCCCTTGCTCCTTACAATATGTGGGACGTACGACCCAGAATCTCAGAGAACGCATCAATACCCACCGGAGCAAAATTAACTGCGGTTACCCCCTACACAGTGTATCCCGTCACTTTGCATCCCATCACAACAAAGACCCACTCCTATTGAAACTCACCCCGATCGAGCAAATCCCTACCTCACATCCAGACAGGTTTAACCAACTGGTCCGTAGGGAGAACTTTTGGATCTTTAAATTAAACACCCTGACCCCCAATGGACTAAATGAACTAATCGAACGTACCTGATTCCACAATACAGGCGGTCCCCTACTTAAGGACACCCGACTTACAGACAACCCATAGTTACAGGCGGACCCCTCTGCCCACTGTGACCTCTGGTGACCTCTCTGGATGCTTTAAAATAGTCCCAGACTGCAATAATCAGCTTAAAATTGTCTGCAATGAAGCTTTATTGATAATTCTTGGTCCTATTACAGCATAAAAATTTGAAACTCCAATTGTCACTGAGGCAAAAAAAATAATTGTCGGGAACTACAATGATAAAATATACAGTTTCGACTTACATACAAATTCAACTTAAGAACAAACCTACAGTCCCTATCTTGTATGTAACCCGGGGACTGCCTGTACTCACATACTCGCAGACTCATCCACTTATGATCTATTTAATTATCTAATTATTCATTTAATCATTAATCATCCATCTAACTAATTATGTATGCTGCTATTGAATTGAACTATTTATCCATCCACCCACTTTTTTTTTTTTCTCCAACTTTATTCATACACCTCTTACAACAATTTTTTTTTTTTTTTTTCCTTCAACTTTATTCATACACCTCACACATAAAAGGCTCCTGCTCCCATTGGGCGCACACTTTGCGCCGAAACCAGCCACACAGCCTTCAACACCGGGAACAGTAAGTCACCTTCCCCTCCACACCCCCGCTATCCCACAGATACTCACATCCAAGGAACTTAATCCCCCTCTCACTCTCCAACAGCCGTCCTGACCCTGAACCTCGGCGATCCTGTGTTCACCCTGAACACCGGGAACAGTAAGTTATCTCCCCCCTCATACCCCCGCTATCATACAGATGCTCTCATTCAAGGCACCTAATCCCCCTCTCACTCTTCAACAGCCGTCCTGTGTTTACCCTGAACCCTGGCGCTCAAGGTAACTACATAATTGACTTGTACACCACACTATATCATTAACCCATCTCCCTATTACCCAATTCATCTGCATCTGTTCCACGCATCCACTATAGTATGGAATCCCGCCTGCTCTACACTATCTTTTTCTCCACCACCCCATACCTGTATGATATTTTATATATTACATTTTTATATATTATATTTTATATATTCTATACAGTTTACCCTATTGCCATATTTTATATTATTTATATTCAGACGTCCCTACATGCACCACATGTATTTTCTTTTTATGAATTTTCTTTTACATATTACTATGAATTTCCTGTTTATGTATTTCCTTGATACTATCAATTATGAATTATTTTTGTCAGTACTTGTATGATATGAATTTATTCCACCAAGAAACGACGAAATGACCTGTACTTTATAGACACGTTTTTACTCTTTATATAATCTTTTCAAAAAAACAAACATCTTTTATATGTATATATACTCTAAACTAGTTTTTATCATGTTGTTTTGCCTAGCAATTATCACGGACCTGAGGAAGGGGGTAGACCACCCCCGAAACGCGTAGTCCTTTTTATCCTCTAAATAAATAATATCTTGCACTCCACTACCGTGTTGGATATAACTCAATTGGGGCAGCGCGTCTTATACCAACCCGGTTTTTTCAAACCTATACATCCATGTGATCTCCTGTATATACACAGTGCACAGTACTACTTCTCCTGTATATATACAGTGCACAGTACTACTTCTCCTGTATATATACAGTGCACAGTACTACTTCTCCTGTATATATATATATATATATGGAAAGTGCACAGTACTATTTCTCCTGTATATATATGGGCAGTGCACAGTACTACTTCTCCTGTATATATGGGCAGTGCACAGTACTACTTCTCCTGTATATATGGGCAGTGCACAGTACTACTTCTCCTGTATATATGGGCAGTGCACAGTACTACTTCTCCTGTATATATACACAGTGCACAGTACTACTTCTCCTGTATATATACACAGTGCACAGTACTACTTCTCCTGTATATATACAGTGCACAGTACTACTTCTCCTGTATATATACAGTGCACAGTACTACTTCTCCTGTATATATTTCCTGTGGCTTCTCCTGTCTGTGTTCCTCTGATAAGCTGATGATAAAGTTTTGTTGCAAAGTCACAATCAGTAGCAGGATAAGCAGCTGGTGCGCTGCCATCTTTTTGGTTGGTTACCTCGGCCGTGTGTGTACACACACACACACACACACACACACACCGGCCACTTTATCAGGTACACCTGTTCAACTGCTCGTTAACACTTAATTTCTAATCAGCCAATCACATGGCGGCAGTGCATTTAGGCATGTAGACATGGTCAAGACAATCTCCTGCAGTTCTCCCGAGCATCAGTATGGGGAAGAAAGGTGATTTGAGGCCTTTGAACGTGGCATGGTTGTTGGCGCCAGAAGGGCTGGTCTGAGTATTTCAGAAACTGCTGATCTACTGGGATTTTCACGCACAACCATCTCTAGGGTTTCCAGAGAATGGTCCGAAAAAGAAAAAACATCCAGTGAGCGGCAGTTCTGTGGGCGGAAATACCTTGCTGATGCCAGAGGTCAGAGGAGAATGGGCAGATTGGTTCGAGCTGATAGAAAGGCAACAGTGACTCAAATCACCACCCGTTACAACCAAGGTAGGCAGAAGAGCATCTCTGAACGCACAGTACGTCCAACTTTGAGGCAGATGGGCTACAGCAGCAGAAGACCACACCGGGTGCCACTCCTTTCAGCTAAGAACAGGAAACTGAGGCTACAATTTGCACAAGCTCATCGAAATTGGACAGTAGAAGATTGGAAAAACGTTGCCTGGTCTGATGAGTCTCGATTTCTGCTGCGACATTCGGATGGTAGGGTCAGAATTTGGCGTCAACAACATGAAAGCATGGATCCATCCTGCCTTGTATCAGCGGCTCAGGCTGGTGGTGTCATGGATCCATCCTGCCTTGTATCAGCGGGTCAGGCTGGTGGTGTCATGGATCCATCCTGCCTTGTATCAGCGGGTCAGGCTGGTGGTGGTGGTGTCATGGATCCATCCTGCCTTGTATCAGCGGCTCAGGCTGGTGGTGGGGGTGTCATGGATCCATCCTGCCTTGTATCAGCGGGTCAGGCTGCTGGTGGTGGTGTCATGGATCCATCCTGCCTTGTATCAGCGGGTCAGGCTGGTGGTGGTGGTGTCATGGATCCATCCTGCCTTGTATCAGCGGCTCAGGCTGGTGGTGTCATGGATCCATCCTGCCTTGTATCAGCGGCTCAGGCTGGTGGTGGTGGTGTCATGGATCCATCCTGCCTTGTATCAGCGGCTCAGGCTGGTGGTGGTGGTGTCATGGATCCATCCTGCCTTGTATCAGCGGCTCAGGCTGGTGGTGGTGGTGTCATGGATCCATCCTGCCTTGTATCAGCGGGTCAGGCTGGTGGTGGTGGTGTCATGGATCCATCCTGCCTTGTATCAGCGGGTCAGGCTGGTGGTGGTGGTGTCATGGATCCATCCTGCCTTGTATCAGCGGCTCAGGCTGGTGGTGTCATGGATCCATCCTGCCTTGTATCAGCGGCTCAGGCTGGTGGTGTCATGGATCCATCCTGCCTTGTATCAGCGGGTCAGGCTGGTGGTGCTGGTGTCATGGATCCATCCTGCCTTGTATCAGCGGGTCAGGCTGGTGGTGCTGGTGTCATGGATCCATCCTGCCTTGTATCAGCGGGTCAGGCTGGTGGTGCTGGTGTCATGGATCCATCCTGCCTTGTATCAGCGGGTCAGGCTGGTGGTGCTGGTGTCATGGATCCATCCTGCCTTGTATCAGCGGGTCAGGCTGGTGGTGCTGGTGTCATGGATCCATCCTGCCTTGTATCAGCGGGTCAGGCTGGTGGTGGTGGTGTCATGGATCCATCCTGCCTTGTATCAGCGGCTCAGGCTGGTGGTGGTGGTGTCATGGATCCATCCTGCCTTGTATCAGCGGCTCAGGCTGGTGCTGGTGTCATGGATCCATCCTGCCTTGTATCAGCGGCTCAGGCTGGTGGTGTCATGGATCCATCCTGCCTTGTATCAGCGGGTCAGGCTGGTGGTGCTGGTGTCATGGATCCATCCTGCCTTGTATCAGCGGCTCAGGCTGGTGGTGGTGGTGTCATGGATCCATCCTGCCTTGTATCAGCGGGTCAGGCTGGTGGTGGTGGCGTCATGGATCCATCCTGCCTTGTATCAGCGGGTCAGGCTGGTGGTGGTGGTGTCATGGATCCATCCTGCCTTGTATCAGCGGCTCAGGCTGGTGGTGGTGGTGTCATGGATCCATCATGCCTTGTATCAGCGGCTCAGGCTGGTGGTGGTGGTGTCATGGATCCATCCTGCCTTGTATCAGCGGCTCAGGCTGGTGGTGGTGGTGTCATGGATCCATCCTGCCTTGTATCAGCGGCTCAGGCTGGTGGTGGTGGTGTCATGGATCCATCCTGCCTTGTATCAGCGGCTCAGGCTGGTGGTGGTGGTGTCATGGATCCATCCTGCCTTGTATCAGCGGCTCAGGCTGGTGGTGTCATGGATCCATCCTGCCTTGTATCAGCGGGTCAGGCTGGTGGTGCTGGTGTCATGGATCCATCCTGCCTTGTATCAGCGGGTCAGGCTGGTGGTGCTGGTGTCATGGATCCATCCTGCCTTGTATCAGCGGGTCAGGCTGGTGGTGCTGGTGTCATGGATCCATCCTGCCTTGTATCAGCGGGTCAGGCTGGTGGTGCTGGTGTCATGGATCCATCCTGCCTTGTATCAGCGGGTCAGGCTGGTGGTGCTGGTGTCATGGATCCATCCTGCCTTGTATCAGCGGGTCAGGCTGGTGGTGGTGGTGTCATGGATCCATCCTGCCTTGTATCAGCGGCTCAGGCTGGTGGTGGTGGTGTCATGGATCCATCCTGCCTTGTATCAGCGGCTCAGGCTGGTGCTGGTGTCATGGATCCATCCTGCCTTGTATCAGCGGCTCAGGCTGGTGGTGTCATGGATCCATCCTGCCTTGTATCAGCGGGTCAGGCTGGTGGTGCTGGTGTCATGGATCCATCCTGCCTTGTATCAGCGGCTCAGGCTGGTGGTGGTGGTGTCATGGATCCATCCTGCCTTGTATCAGCGGGTCAGGCTGGTGGTGGTGGCGTCATGGATCCATCCTGCCTTGTATCAGCGGGTCAGGCTGGTGGTGGTGGTGTCATGGATCCATCCTGCCTTGTATCAGCGGCTCAGGCTGGTGGTGCTGGTGTCATGGATCCATCATGCCTTGTATCAGCGGCTCAGGCTGGTGGTGGTGGTGTCATGGATCCATCCTGCCTTGTATCAGCGGCTCAGGCTGGTGGTGGTGGTGTCATGGATCCATCCTGCCTTGTATCAGCGGCTCAGGCTGGTGGTGGTGGTGTCATGGATCCATCCTGCCTTGTATCAGCGGCTCAGGCTGGTGGTGGTGGTGTCATGGATCCATCCTGCCTTGTATCAGCGGGTCAGGCTGGTGCTGGTGGTGTCATGGATCCATCCTGCCTTGTATCAGCGGCTCAGGCTGGTGGTGGTGGTGTCATGGATCCATCCTGCCTTGTATCAGCGGCTCAGGCTGGTGGTGGTGGTGTCATGGATCCATCCTGCCTTGTATCAGCGGCTCAGGCTGGTGGTGGTGGTGTCATGGATCCATCCTGCCTTGTATCAGCGGGTCAGGCTGGTGCTGGTGGTGTCATGGATCCATCCTGCCTTGTATCAGCGGCTCAGGCTGGTGGTGGTGGTGTCATGGATCCATCCTGCCTTGTATCAGCGGGTCAGGCTGGTGCTGGTGGTGTCATGGATCCATCCTGCCTTGTATCAGCGGCTCAGGCTGGTGGTGGTGGTGTCATGGATCCATCCTGCCTTGTATCAGCGGCTCAGGCTGGTGGTGTCATGGATCCATCCTGCCTTGTATCAGCGGGTCAGGCTGGTGGTGTCATGGATCCATCCTGCCTTGTATCAGCGGGTCAGGCTGGTGGTGGTGGTGTCATGGATCCATCCTGCCTTGTATCAGCGGGTCAGGCTGGTGGTGGTGGTGTCATGGATCCATCCTGCCTTGTATCAGCGGCTCAGGCTGGTGGTGGTGGTATCATGGATCCATCCTGCCTTGTATCAGCGGGTCAGGCTGGTGGTGGTGGTGTCATGGATCCATCCTGCCTTGTATCAGCGGGTCAGGCTGGTGCTGGTGGTGTCATGGATCCATCCTGCCTTGTATCAGCGGCTCAGGCTGGTGGTGGTGGTGTCATGGATCCATCCTGCCTTGTATCAGCGGCTCAGGCTGGTGGTGGTGGTGTCATGGATCCATCCTGCCTTGTATCAGCGGGTCAGGCTGGTGGTGTCATGGATCCATCCTGCCTTGTATCAGCGGGTTAGGCTGGTGGTGTCATGGATCCATCCTGCCTTGTATCAGCGGCTCAGGCTGGTGGTGGTGGTGTCATGGATCCATCCTGCCTTGTATCAGCGGCTCAGGCTGGTGGTGCTGGTGTCATGGATCCATCCTGCCTTGTATCAGCGGCTCAGGCTGGTGCTGGTGGTGTCATGGTGTCTTTGGGCCCCTTGGTACAACGCCACAGCCTACCTGAGTATTGTTGCTGACCATGTCCATCCCTTTATGAGCACAATGTACCCTGTAACATCTGATGGCTACTTTCAGCAGGATAATGCGCCATGTCATAAAGCTGGAAGCATCTCAGACTGGTTTCTTGAACATGACAATGAGGTCACTGGACTCAAATGGCTCCACAGTCACCAGATCTCAATCCAATAGAGCATCTTTAGGATGTGGTGGAACAGGAGATTCGCATCATGGATGTGCAGCCGACAAATCTGCGGCAACTGTGTGATGCCATCATGTCACTATGGAGCAAAATCTCTGAGGAGCTTCCAGCACCTTGTTGTATCTATGCCACGAAGAATTGAGGCAGTTCTGAAGGCAAAAGGGGGTCCAACCCGTTACTAGCATGGTGTACCTAATAAAGTGGCCGGGGAGTGTATGTGTGTATATATATATATCGGTTTATCCTCATTTTCATGTTGTGTTCTCCCTGGATTCTCGCGGCATAGTGTCTGGCGTCAGTCCTTCACGTCCCGGATATTTCACATATCGCAGCTCTCCCTCGCGGGGGATGCCGGGTAATGTAGTCTAGCACGGGAGCGGAAGTGAGGTCAGCTTCCGGTACGCGGCTTGCCGGGTCTACGCACGCGCAGTTCCCTGCTGATCCAGTCTTTCTGCGCTCTCTGTGTGCGGGCCTGCCGCGTGTGAGCGGCTCTTGAGGTGAGTACGGCCCTGGGGGTTAATGGGGCGGCGGGAGCCGGCGAAGGCCGCGCTGGGGACCTGTAGTGAAGTCTCAGGATGGGATTGCGGGGTTCTGGCCTAAAACCAGAGAGGGCGGGAGTCTCCGGGCCCCAACATGGAGGCGGGATGTGTACACAGGCCTGGCTGCTGCTGACGAGCTGTGCACCGCCATGTGTCCTATCCACAGGAGCTCACAATCAGATCAGTGTATACAACATATGGTCTCAGGAGATCAGTGCACAGTGTGTGACCCAAGAGCTGACCATCTACAGGCCCCAGCACATCAGTGCACAGTGTGTGACCCAAGAGCTGACCATCTACAGGCCCCAGCAGATCAGTGCACAGTGTGTGACCCAAGAGCTGACCATCTACAGGCCCCAGCAGATCAGTGCACAGTGTGTGACCCAAGAGCTGACCATCTACAGGCCCCAGCAGATCAGTGCACAGTGTGTGACCCAAGAGCTGACCATCTACAGGCCCCAGCAGATCAGTGCACAGTGTGTGACCCAAGAGCTGACCATCTACAGGCCCCAGCAGATCAGTGCACAGTGTGTGACCCAAGAGCTGACCATCTACAGGCCCCAGCAGATCAGTGCACAGTGTGTGACCCAAGAGCTGACGATCTACAAGCCCCAGCAGATCAGTGCACAGTGTGTGACCCAAGAGCTGACCATCTACAGGCCCCAGCAGATCAGTGCACAGTGTGTGACCCAAGAGCTGACCATCTACAGGCCCCAGCAGATCAGTGCACAGTGTGTGACCCAAGAGCTGACCATCTACAGGCCCCAGCAGATCAGTGCACAGTGTGTGACCCAAGAGCTGACCATCTACAGGCCCCAGCAGATCAGTGCACAGTGTGTGACCCAAGAGCTGACAATCTACAGGCCCCAGCAGATCAGTGCACAGTGTGTGACCCAAGAGCTGACAATCTACAAGCTTTCCTGCTATTCCCCTCCCTGGCTAGTCCTGCTCATGTTGCTGAGGGGTTGTTACATTGTAGCTGTTGGCCTCCAGTAGCTTCCACTGATACATTGTAGCGATTCCTCAGCTGTGAGGGGTTGATCAGTTTTCTCTGTGATGAATATTTGGGGTGACATTTGCCGCTTTTGTTCCCCTGTAGTACTGAGTGTCCCCATTCGGCCGCCGCCATGTCCCGATTCTTTGCTACCGGTTCCGACAGTGAATCTGAGTCATCGCTGTCCGGAGATGAGATCCTGCCCAAACCAGTGGGGGGCACCTTCGGCAAACAGTGAGTATCTGGTTCTGGGGGGTAATGTGTGATTGTTTGGGGGGCACTGATGATAGGGGTGCCCTGGGGCCTTGTGATATTTGGGTGTATTGATGATAATCTCACGGCTCCTCCTGTCTCCAGGCCGATCCTCCTGAGCGATGAAGAGGAGGACACGAAACGTGTGGTGCGCAGCGCCAAGGATAAGAGGTTTGTGATGATCCAGGACGCTCCAGTGTTCTGCCCTCTGCACCCCCTCCCTCCATGTGATGGTCTCTTGTATCCCCCTCTAGGTTTGAGGAGCTGACGAACATCATCAAGACCATCCGCAATGCCATGAAGATCCGGGACATGACCAAGTGCCTGGAGGAGTTTGAGCAGCTGGGGAAGGCCTACATCAAGGCCAAGAACATTGTGGACAAGGAGGGGACCCCCCGCTTCTACATCCGCCTGCTCTCTGACCTGGAGGACTACCTGAACGAGGTGAGACAGGGTGCCCTCACCACCAGGGGGAGCTGTGCCTTGTATCCTGCCCCCGCGCCTCATGGCTGTTCTCTCCTCCATCTTTTCCATAGCTCTGGGAAGATAAAGAAGGCAAGAAGAAGATGAACAAGAACAACGCCAAGGCCCTGAGCACCCTCCGACAGAAACTGCGCAAGTACAACCGCGACTTTGAGGCGCCCATCACAGCCTATAAGCAGGTGAGGCAGGAGGCTGCGGTGCTGCTGGGTGCTGACGTTACGTCTCCCTGCTCTGCCACTGAATCTCTCTCATCCCATTCTCCAGAATCCCGAGGAGTCGGCCGACGAAGACCAGGAGAAGGACGACGACGATGATGACGACTCCGACAGTGAGTGTGCGCTGCGTGTGGCCACCGCCTGCCGCCGTGTTTGCTGCTGTGACCCCAATAACGTGTTGCATTCTCTCCAGCCTCATCATCCAGCGAAGACGATAAAGATGAGGGCATCAGCGCCAGCAAATTCCTGAAGAAGGCTGACTCCGCCCCTCCGGAAGCCCGCGGCAAATTCCAAAAGAAAACAGAGGTAAGGAGGATTCTGGGTACCAGTTTCTGGTGGCGTCACTGCCCGTGTACCGGATCCCTCTGACGTGTGGGCTCCTTTCCAGGACGCCGAGGACGATGATGAATCTTCCGATGATGAAATCTGGGAAGACTCAGATTCAGACTCCGACTCTGAATCCGAAGATGAGGACGACAAATATAAGACGCTGGCCGCAAGATTCCTCAAGAAGTGAGTGATGGGCGAGGGGCAGAGCGGGGGAAGCGCACTTCTGGTCGCACTGCTGTTACTGAGCAGAGGTTCTGTTATTTTGTAGGACTGGACCTTCAGAAGATCGTCAGGCCAGTGAGGAGAAGAAGAAGGAGGAGAAGGCCAAGAAGAAGCAGCACCGCAAAGTGAAGAGCAAAACCGAGGAGGAGGGAGAAATGGAAAGGGATGAGAATGAGGGCGGAGGAGAGTGGGAGCAGGTCAAAGGGGGCGCTCCATTGGTGAAGGTGAGATTTGGAGGTCCCTTTGTGGCAGTCAGGGGCTTTGTGGGGTCTTTCCTTTTGTCCTCAGACTAATCCTTCCTCCCACCGTAGGAAAAGCCCAAGATGTTCGCTAAAGGCACCGAGATCACTCCGACCATCGTGGTGAAGAAGCTGAATGAGATCCTGCAGGCCAGAGGGAAGAAGGGCACAGACAGGTAAGGAGGCAGGAGGTGCAGGCTGGGGGGTATCCTCATCCCCTGGGGTCCTCCTCTCACTCCCGGTGTGTGTCTCCTCACAGGGCAGCACAGATCGAGCTCCTTCATTTACTTAATGGGATCGCAGATGAAAATAATTTGGGTCAAGGAATCTCCGTCAAGATCAAGTTTAACATTGTGGCCTCGCTCTACGACTACAACCCCAACCTGGCTGCGTACATGAAGGTAGAGCGCCCCCTACTGTGCAGAGGCCAGACTGCTCGCTGCCACGTAGCACAAGCCACATCATGTGACCTTATATGTGTCTGATCATGTGACCTCTTATTCCCACCCCTGCAGGCGGACATGTGGAAGAAATGCCTGGAGTGCATCCACGAGCTCCTGGACATCCTCTTCTCCAACCCCAACATGTTCATCGGGGAGAACATCGCTGAGGACTCTGAGAATCTCATCGCCTTGGACCAGGTGAATACAGAGCTGTACCCTGTGACTGTGCACATAACATGCCCTGACACCCTGTAACATCAATGTAGAAGTTGTCAGGACTGGCTCGCTGGAATGTGCTGCAGACCTGCGCCACATATCATATCATCACTAACTTAATATCTTCTTCTCTGTACCCACAAGCCCCTCCGTGTACGCGGCTGCATCCTCACCCTGGTCGAGAGGATGGATGAAGAGTTCACCAAGATAATGCAGAACACAGACCCCCACTCACAAGGTAGGAAGATCTCACCTCTATCCGTCCCCTGATGTCGTAGTCAGAGGGGAGGGGCGCTCTGTAGCAGTGCAGTGATTGCTGTCTGGCTATTGGTCCCCATTCTCTCACAACAAGCAGAGATCTTGTGTCAGATCCTCTTCTACCTCCCTGATTTTTGCGCTGTCAGACAGTTCTGGATGTTGTTTTCTCTTTCCAGAATATGTGGACAATCTGAAGGACGAGGCGCGGGTCTGCGAGGTGATCGAGAGGGTCCAGAAGTACTTGGAGGAGAAGGGCAGCACTGATGAGATCTGCAGGGTCTACCTCCGCAGGATCATGCACACATACTACAAATTTGACTACAAAGCCCATCAGAGGCAGCTGAGCACCGGCCAGGAGTCTAAGGTGAGAAGGATCCTGCAGGGGGAGCCACCTCCTCATTGCCCTGCTCCTCCTTACTGACCGTTCCTCCATCTCTCTCTATAGTCAGAACAGGACCAGGCAGAGAATGAGGCAGAGGACAGCGCCGTCCTCATGGACAGACTGTGCAAGTACATCTACGCCAAGGACCGGACGGACCGTATCCGCACCTGCGCCATCCTGTGCCACATCTACCACCACGCCCTGCACAACCGCTGGTTCCAGGCCCGAGATCTCATGCTCATGTCTCACCTGCAGGACAACATCCAGCATGCGGACCCCCCTGTGCAGGTGAGAGGGGGCTCTGCAGCAGTCATAGCCGGGGTTACAGGGATATTCTGAGCTAACTGGAAAACCCACTTACCCCCTTATTGTCTCCAGATCCTATATAACCGCACCATGGTCCAGCTGGGCATCTGCGCCTTCCGTCAGGGGATGATCCGTGACGCGCACAACGCCCTCCTGGACATCCAGTCCAGCGGCAGAGCCAAGGAGCTGCTGGGTCAGGGGCTGCTGATGAGGACCATGCAGGAGAGGAACCAGGAGCAGGAGAAGATCGAGAAGAGGCGGCAGATCCCCTTCCACATGCACATCAACCTGGAGCTGCTGGAGTGCGTCTACCTGGTGTCGGCCATGCTGCTGGAGATCCCCTACATGGCCGCACACGAGTTTGACGCCCGCAGGAGGATGATCAGCAAGCAGTTCCATCACCAGCTGCGTGTGGGCGAGCGCCAGCCCCTGCTGGGTGAGTCTGGGGGCTCCATATGTGATGGAGGGGGTCTAGTGGACGGGTGCCGGGGTCTTACCGCTCCTTTCTCTGCCACTCAGGACCCCCTGAAAGTATGAGGGAACACGTGGTGGCCGCGTCCAAGGCCATGAAGATGGGAGACTGGAAGACCTGCAAGAACTTCATCATCAACGAGAAGATGAACGGGAAAGTGTGGGACCTGTTCCCCGAGGCGGATCGTGTGCGCAACATGCTGGTCAGGTGAGGAGGGGTCCGAGACACGGAGCTGGGACGGGGGTCCTGGATACGGAGCGGGTGAGGGGGGGTCTGGGACAGGCAGCCAGTGGGTGGGTCCAGTATATGCAGGGGGTGAAATTCGGGTCTTGCATATGCAGCTGGTACTGGGGGTCCACCATAAGGATTAGGTGGGGGGTGGGTCCTGGACACACTGGATGGATGGGTGTTGTTCTGGGTCGGGGGTCCTGGACACACTGTGGATGGGTGGCTGTTGCTCTGGGTCGGGGGTCCTGGACACACTGTGGATGGGTGGCTGTTGCTCGGGGTCGGGGGTCCTGGACACACTGTGGATGGGTGGCTGTTGCTCTGGGTCGGGGGTCCTGGACACACTGTGGATGGGTGGGTGTTGCTCTGGGTCGGGGGTCCTGGACACACTGTGGATGGGTGGCTGTTGCTCTGGGTCGGGGGTCCTGTACACACTGTGGATGGGTGGCTGTTGCTCTGGGTCGGGGGTCCTGGACACAGTGTGGATGGGTGGGTGTTGCTCTGGGTCGGGGATCCTGTACTGATGCTTTGGATGTCACCATTTCTCTCTCCTCTGCAGGAAGATTCAGGAGGAGTCTCTGAGGACGTATCTGTTCACATACAGCAGCGTGTACGACTCCATCAGGTGAGACCCCCAGCTCCTGTCCTGTACCCCTTATGGTTCATTGGGTACTGCTCCCTCCCTCCAGGGGCTCGGTGTATGGGGTGGTCCTGCTCCCAGGGTGGTGTATAGGGTGGTCCTGCTCGTCCCCCCCTCCCCAGGTGCTTAGTGTATGGGGTGGTCCTGCTCCTTCCCCCGGGGGCTCCGTGTATAGGGTGGTCCTGCTCCCTCCCCTGGGGGCTCGGTGTATGGGGTGGTCCTGCTCCCTCCCCTGGGGGCTCGGTGTATAGGGTGGTCCTGCTCGTCCCCCCCCCCCCCTCCCCGGGTGCTTAGTGTATGGGGTGGTCCTGCTCCCTCCCCCGGGGGCTCGGTGTATAGGGTGGTCCCGCTCGTCGTGGCCCCCCCCCCCCCCCCTCCCCGGGTGCTTAGTGTATGGGGTGGTCCTGCTCCCTCCCCCGGGGGCTCTGTGTTATAGGACGGTCCCGCTCCCTCCCCCCTTCCTCCCGGTCACGGTTGTGTTGTCTCCCCCTGCAGGATGGGCATCCTCGGTGACATGTTCCAGCTGGAGATCCCCACTGTACACAGCATCATCAGCAAGATGATCATCAATGAGGAGCTGATGGTGAGTGGCGCCCCCTGCTGCCCTGGTGCGTTGTGTTGTGCTCTACCCCTCTGACCCCTCTCCTCCCCCTCCCCCGCAGGCCTCCTTGGACCAGCCCACCCAGACGGTGGTGATGCACGGCACGGAGCCCTCGTCCCTGCAGAACACGGCGCTGCAGCTGGCCGAGAAGCTCGGGAACCTGGTGGAGAACAACGAGCGAATCTTTGACCACAAGCAGGGAAGCTACGGGGGCTACTTCAACCGCGGTGAGTGGGGGCTCCTGCACTGCTGGGGGGAAGCATTAGGGCGCTGCGCACCTCACTTCCTGTGACATCACAGCATCCTGCATGTGTTCTCTATGGGAGGGCGCCCCCTAGTGGCGAGGCCGGGACATTCTCTCATCTATTATGTTCTTATTCTCCAGACCAAAAAGACTCGTATCAGAGGAACCGCGGTGAGTGGGGGCTCCTGCACTGCTGGGGGGAAGCATTAGGGCGCTGCACACCTCACTTCCTTTCATGGCACAGCATCCTGCATGTGTTCTCTATGGGGTGGCGAGGCCGGGGCATTCTCTCATCTATTATGTTCTTATTCTCCAGACCAGAAAGACTCGTATCAGAGGAAGGAGGGCGGGTACATGAGGCGCGGGTACCGGCGGGACCAGCAGAACCAGAGCAACTACTGATCCAGCACCAGCGCCCCCTACACACAGACCCGCAACACACAACATTATTTTATTCACTTTTTTGTTTTGTCATCATTTCTCTCAATAAAGTTATTGGATTGAAGAGACGTCAATTGCCTCATGTGTGATAGGAGGACACTGCCCCCTGCTGGTGTGATGATGTGGGGCCATGGTATAGGACAGTCACCCCTAGTAGTGATAGGAGGACACTGCCCCCTGCTGATGTGATGATGATGGGGGCCATGGTATAGGACAGTCACCCCTAGTAGTGATAGGAGGACACTGCCCCCTGCTGGTGTGATGATGTGGAGGCCATGGTATAGGACAGTCACCCCTAGTAGTGATAGGAGGACACACTGCCCCCTGCTGGTGTGATGATGTGGGGGCCATGGTGTAGGACAGTCACCCCTAGCAGTGATAGGAGGACACTGCCCCCTGCTGGTGAGATGATGTGGGGGCCATGGTATAGGACAGTCACCCCTAGTAGTGATAGGAGGACAATGCCCCCTGCTGGTGTGATGATGTGTGGAGCCATGGTATAGGACAGCCACCCCTAGTAGTGATAGGAGGATACACTGCCCCCTGCTGGTGTGATGATGTGGGGGCCATGGTATAGGACAGTCCCCCCTAGTAGTGATAGGAGGACACACTGCACCCTGCTGATGTGATGATGTGGGGGCCATGGTATAGGACAGCCACCCCTAGTAGTGATAGGAGGATACACTGCCCCCTGCTGGTGTGATGATGTGGGAGCCATGGTATAGGACAGTCACCCCTAGTAGTGATAGGAGGACAATGCCCCCTGCTGGTGTGATGATGTGTGGAGCCATGGTATAGGACAGCCACCCCTAGTAGTGATAGGAGGACACACTGCCCCCTGCTGGTGTGATGATGTGGGGGCCATGGTATAGGACAGTCCCCCCTAGTAGTGATAGGAGGATACACTGCCCCCTGCTGGTGTGATGATGTGGGGGCCATGGTATAGGACAGCCACCCCTAGTAGTGATAGGAGGACACACTGCCCCCTGCTGGTGTGATGATGTGGGGGCCATGGTATAGGACAGTCCCCCCTAGTAGTGATAGGAGGATACACTGCCCCCTGCTGGTGTGATGATGTGGGAGCCATGGTATAGGACAGTCACCCCTAGTAGTGATAGGAGGACAATGCCCCCTGCTGGTGTGATGATGTGTGGAGCCATGGTATAGGACAGCCACCCCTAGTAGTGATAGGAGGACACACTGCCCCCTGCTGGTGTGATGATGTGGGGGCCATGGTATAGGACAGTCCCCCCTAGTAGTGATAGGAGGACACACTGCACCCTGCTGATGTGATGATGATGGGGGCCATGGTATAGGACAGTCACCCCTAGTAGTGATAGGAGGATACACTGCCCCCTGCTGGTGTGATGGTGTGGGGGCCATGGTATAGGACAGTCACCCCTAGTAGTGATAGGAGGACACACCGTCCCCTGCTGGTGTGATGATGTGGGGCCATGGTATAGGACAGTCACCCCTAGTAGTGATAGGAGGACACTGCCCCCTGCTGGTGTGATGATGTGGGGCCATGGTATAGGACAGTCACCCCTAGTAGTGATAGGAGGACACTGCCCCCTGCTGGTGTGATGATGTGGGGCCATGGTATAGGGCAGTCACCCCTAGTAGTGATAGGAGGACACACTGTCCCCTGCTGGTGTGATGATGTGGGAGCCATGGTATAGGACAGTCACCCCTAGCAGTGATAGGAGGACACTGCCCCCTGCTGGTGTGATGATGTGGGGGCCATGGTATAGGACAGTCACCCCTAGGAGTGATAGGACACACTGCCCCCTGCTGGTGTGATGATGTGGGGGTCATGGTATTGGGCAGTCACCCCTAGGAGTGATAGGAGGACACACTGCCCCCTGCTGGTGTGATGATGTGGGTGCCATGGTATAGGACAGTCACCCCTAGGAGTGATAGGAGGACACACTGCCCCCTGCTGGTGTGAGTATGTAGGGGGTCCATACTCTAGGAGTGATGTGTGACCCTTGTACACAGTTGTGCTCAGTGATTGGTTATCTTGTGAGAAGTCTCAGCTGTGGCTCTGGGTGACAGATCCCTGGATTCGGGTCGGGGGCAGATGCGGTGGTTCCCAGGTGTCCTGGCGCCTCCGGCTTCCTGGTTACTTTCCCACCGACTGATGGACCTGCCTATAAATCTGACTATAATACACAAGTCTGGGGTTTCAGTCCTCACACTGCTGTGCTCTCTGCAATGAAATGCTGAATGGATCTGTAGTGATCAACCACAAGCCTACTGCAGCTCTTACTCAGAGTAGCAACACAAGACACAGAGCACAGCAGTGTGAGGTCACGCTCCAGGTACAATCCTGGGATATAAATCCATATCACAGTCCTGCAATGGCTGCCGAGAGCACAGAGCACAGCAGTGTGAGGTCACGCTCCCGGTACAATCCTGGGATATAAATCCATATCACAGTCCTGCAATGGCTGCCGAGAGCACAGGGCACAGCAGGGTGAGGACATGCCGGCAGAGCAATCCTGGGATATAAATCCATGTATCAAACTCCGGCTGCTACTAACAACAACCCCGTGTACAGTGACTACATATCACACTGCACAGAGCACAGGGCACAGCAGGGTATAGATAGAGGGTATCACATCCCAGGGTCCTCTCTACTGCCCCCTGTTGGTGGATGGAGGGTATTACATCCCAGGTCTTCTCTCCTGCCCCCTGATGGTGGATGGAGGGTATAACATCCCAGGGTCTTCTCTCCTGCCCCCTGTTGGTGGATGGAGGGTGTTACATCCCAGGGTCTTATCTCCTGCCCCCTGTTGGTGGATGGAGGGTATTACATCCCAGGGTCTTCTCTCCTGCCCTCTGTTGGTGGATGGAGGGTATAACATCCCAGGGTCTTCTCTCCTGCCCGCTGTTGGTGGATGGAGGGTATAACATCCCAGGGTCTTCTCTCCTGCCTCCTGTTGGTGGATGGAGGGTATTACATCCCAGGTCTTCTCTCCTGCCCCCTGTTGGTGGATGGAGGGTATTACATCCCAGGTCTTCTCTCCTGCCCCCTGATGGTGGATGGAGGGTATTACATCCCAGGTCTTCTCTCCTGCCCCCTGTTGGTGGATGGAGGGTATCACATCCCAGGTCTTCTCTCCTGCCCCCTGTTGGTGGATGGAGGGTATTACATCTCAGGGGCTTCTCTCCTGCCCCCTGTTGGTGGATGGAGGGTATTACATCCCAGGGTCTTCTCTCCTGCCCCCTGTTGGTGGATGGAGGGTATTACATCCCAGGGTCTTATCTCCTGCCCTCTGTTGGTGGATGGAGGGTATCACATCCCAGGGTCTTCTCTCCTGCCCCCTGTTGGTGGATGGAGGGTATTACATCCCAGGGTCTTCTCTCCTGCCCCCTGTTGGTGGATGGAGGGTATTACATCCCAGGGTCTTATCTCCTGCCCCCTGTTGGTGGATGGAGGGTATTACATCCCAGGGGCTTCTCTCCTGCCCCCTGTTGGTGGATGGAGGGTATTACATCCCAGGGTCTTATCTCCTGCCCCCTGTTGGTGGATGGAGGGTATAACATCCCAGGGTCCTCTCTACTGCCCTCTGTTGGTGGATGGAGGGTATAACATCCCAGGGTCTTATCTCCTGCCCCCTGTTGGTGGATGGAGGGTATAACATCCCAGGGTCCTCTCTACTGCCCTCTGTTGGTGGATGGAGGGTATAACATCCCAGGGGCTTCTCTCCTGCCCCCTGTTGGTGGATGGAGGGTATAACATCCCAGGGTCTTCTCTCCTGCCCCCTGTTGGTGGATGGAGGGTATAACATCCCAGGGTCTTCTCTCCTGCCCCCTGTTGGTGGATGGAGGGTATCACATCCCAGGGTCTTCTCTCCTGCCCCCTGTTGGTGGATGGAGGGTATTACATCCCAGGGTCTTCTCTACTGCCCCTGTTGGTGGATGGAGGGTGTTACATCCCAGGTCTTATCTCCTGCCCTCTGTTGGTGGATGGAGGGTATAACATCCCAGGGTTTTATCTCCTGCCCCCTGTTGGTGGATGGAGGGTATAACATCCCAGGGTCTTATCTCCTGCCCTCTGTTGGTGGATGGAGGGTATAACATCCCAGGGTTTTATCTCCTGCCCCCTGTTGGTGGATGGAGGGTATAACATCCCAGGGTCTTCTCTCCTGCCCCCTGTTGGTGGATGGAGGGTATTACATCCCGGGGTCCATGTAGTTGACTTGCTGAATAATCGGCGGCCGGTGAAATGTTGACCCCCGGGCAGAGCTCAGCACATCAATGAGTTAATAATTTTTTTAGTTAATGGAAACCCATTCCTGCAGAGCATCGCACTTTTTTGTTATTCTCTGGCATTAACCTCTTCCTCCCCGCTGCTGTGTATTGATTTTCGCCTATGACCGGGGAGGTGCAGACACCTATGTACACATCCAGCAGCTGCCGCCCTCCCCGGCCCCCGGCGCTGCCCCCCGCGCTGTGACATTCTGTGCAGAACATGTGGAGCACGGCCCGTTTCCTGCGTTGCGGGTCCCTGACCTGGTCCCGGTCCAGTCGGGCACTCGCCCAGGGGTCAGAACCTGCTCTGAACTTCTCTGACGGGAGGGTCTTCAGGCTGAAGAGTCGCTGGGAGGTGGTCCGGGGGCTCCTCATATTCCGCCTCTGCTCTGTGCCCACCCTGGTGAAGAACTCCGAGAAGGTGAGTGCCGAGACAAGTCATCCCTCACAGCTGAGGGTTTGTTACAATGTGTCTAGATAATCCTCTGAACCACACATCCAAGACTCCAGGCTACCAGGACAGGACAGAATACAATGTAACAAATGCAACTCCAGCTCACACAGCTGAGGGTTTGTTACATTGTATCCAGTACAAACAATGTTATGTGAGGGGACATCCTGGAGTCTAGACTGATACATTGTAACAGAAGAGAGATTTATGCTACTGATGTTCTGAACTTGGAGACCTTGTCCTAGTTTTGCATATAGTGCTGAGGGTTTGTTACAGTTGTGTCTACCTCCTGTATAGAGTAGAAATCCGAACTGATACATTGCAACAAACCTCAGGATGTGCAGAGGTAAGAGCTGCTGATGTGTTTGACTCCCTCCACACTGGACAGGTTGCATTTGCTGCTGAAAATTTGTTACTACCGCACCCCAGACCGATACTGCACTGATACATTGTAACAAACCATCAGGTCAGTAAAGATATTTATTCTGCCCATGTTTACAATCTACAAACGTGTCCTTATAGTCACACAGCTGAGTGTTTGTTACATTGTAATAGGACTGTCCAGTCTGGATCCTAGTCCTGTGATCACTGCTGGGATTTGTTACAGTGTATCAGCATTGGATATATGTGACCCCATGTCTCCCCCCGCAGCTGCTCTCCGTCTCCCGCAGGCTCCTGGGCCGCAGACTCTTTGAATGGGGCATGAGGGTCTCGGTGTACGGGCAGTTTGTCGCTGGAGAGACCCTCCCTGAGATCCGGGACTGTATGGAGCGTCTGGCGAGGCTGGGCATCCGCCCCATGCTGGCCGTGCCCATCGAGGAGGACCTGGGAGAAGGCAAAAGCGGGTGAGCTGGGCCTGATTCTTCATTATAACTGGAGCAGCAGGGGGCACTGGTGTCACGTGCGGCCGCAGCACATCGCACCTCGGGGGCTTCTCACAGATTCTGTATTGGAGTAAAAATTTATAGAGAAGAAAAAATCCTAAAACTAATAAAATTGTTGAATAATTTGATGAGATGCAGTAACAGATGCGGCCAGCAGATGTCACTGTAGTGTATGAGCCCCCTGCAGTGTATGAGCGGTACTGCACTTAGTCCTGTAACCTCCGTGCAGCAGCGCCCCCTGCAGTGTATGAGGGGTACTGCACTTAGTCCTGTAACCTCCATGCAGCAGCGCCCCCTGCAGTGTATGAGCGGTACTGCACTTAGTCCTGTAACCTCCATGCAGCAGCGCCCCCTGCAGTGTATGAGCGGTACTGCACTTAGTCCTGTAACCTCCGTGCAGCAGCGCCCCCTGCAGTGTATGAGCGGTACTGCACTTAGTCTTGTAACCTCCATGCAGCAGCGCCCCCTGCAGTGTATGAGCGGTACTGCACTTAGTCCTGTAACCTCCATGCAGCAGCGCCCCCTGCAGTGTATGTGCGGTACTGCACTTAGTCCTGTAACCTCCGTGCAGCAGCGCCCCCTGCAGTGTATGAGCGGTACTGCACTTAGTCCTGTAACCTCCATGCAGCAGCGCCCCCTGCAGTGTATGAGCGGTACTGCACTTAGTCCTGTAACCTCCATGCAGCAGCGCCCCCTGCAGTGTATGAGCGGTACTGCACTTAGTCCTGTAACCTCCATGCAGCAGCGCCCCCTGCAGTGTATGAGCGGTACTGCACTTAGTTCTATAACCTCCGTGCAGCAGTGCCCCCTGCAGTGTATGAGAGGTACTGCAGTTAGTCCTGTAACCTCCGTGCAGCAGCGCCCCCTGCAGTGTATGAGAGGTACTGCACTTAGTCCTGTAACCTCCGTGCAGCAGCGCCCCCTGCAGTGTATGAGCGGTACTGCACTTAGTTCTATAACCTCCGTGCAGCAGTGCCCCCTGCAGTGTATGAGAGGTACTGCAGTTAGTCCTGTAACCTCCGTGCAGCAGCGCCCCCTGCAGTGTATGAGAGGTACTGCACTTAGTCCTGTAACCTCCGTGCAGCAGCGACCCCCTGCAGTGTATGAGAGGTACTGCACTTAGTCCTGTAACCTCCATGCAGCAGCGCCCCCTGCAGTGTATGAGAGGTACTGCACTTAGTCCTGTAACCTCCGTGCAGCAGCGACCCACGGCAGTGTATGAGCGGTACTGCACTTAGTCCTGTAACCTCCGTGCAGCAGCGCCCCCTGCAGTGTATAAGTGGTACTGCACTTAGTTCTATAACCTCCGTGCAGCAGCGCCCCCTGCAGTGTATAAGTGGTACTGCACTTAGTCCTGTAACCTCCGTGCAGCAGCGACCCACGGCAGTGTATGAGCGGTACTGCACTTAGTCCTGTAACCTCCGTGCAGCAGCGCCCCCTGCAGTGTATAAGTGGTACTGCACTTAGTTCTATAACCTCCGTGCAGCAGCGCCCCCTGCAGTGTATGAGCGGTACTGCACTTAGTCCTGCCATAGCCCCGCCTGGTCATACATCCGGTGTCCGGCTCCGTGTCACGCCTGCACTCCGTGTTTCCCGCTTCTATTGCAGGGAGCGCTGGTACGAGCAGAACGAGGAGATCATGCTGAGCTGTGTGGACCTGTCCTCGGCTGGAGGCGACCGTCCCATGATGCAACTGAAGATCACGGCCCTGATGAGCGCCGATCTGTGCGTGAGTGCCAGGGTCACATGACGCTGGGCAGGGGGAGGGGCTGTGACAACCGCTCACAACTGTTCATCCATTTTATGTCGTGATTAGAAGGTCCTGTCCGTTCTTCTGTCAGACCCCTCCCACCGGGCGGAGCTTAGCCCTCAGAAGGTCGTCTCCATCATGGAAGGTCAGGTAAGTAGCCAGAAGCCGCCTCTAGGCTTGTGTTCACACTTGGCAGTGACGTTTTTTGGATTTTCACTGGGCCCTTACAATCCATCATTGTTCCAGGACTCCGCCTTCCCCTTTCTGACCAATCAGCAGAACCTTCACCTGCAGACATCGGTGCGGAGGCTCAGCCGCGTCGGGAAGGTGAGTACAAAGCGTTAGACTTGTAGTGTTGCCTGGCAACCACTGACTTCCTGTCCTGGGTGACCACCGGCCTCGCCCTGTGATGTGGTCATGTGACATCTCTCCCATGTTCTCTCATTAGCGCGCCAAGGCGAAGTGCGTCCGTGTCCTGGTGGACGCCGAATACACGTACATGAACCCCGCCCTCAGCCTGGTCACCATGGCGATGATGGCGCAGTGCAACAGCGACGAGCCCTGGATCTGGAACACCTACCAGTGCTACCTCAAGGTAAGATGGCCGCCGCAGGCCGCAGCCTCTCCCGGGGGCTCAGTGTTATACATCTGTCTCTCCTCATGGAGGATTCCTACAAGAACCTGAACCAGGACCTGGACTCGGCCCACAACCTCGGGGTCTGTTTCGGGGTGAAGTTGGTCCGCGGGGCCTATATGGAGAAGGAGCGGAGACTGGCCAAAGAGAAGGGACACGGTGACCCCATACACCCCGACTGGAGCGCCACTAACAAGAGGTGAGGGGCCCAGAGCTGAGGGTTTGTTACACTGTGTCCCCCCAATAATGACACGTTCATGACCTCTGACCCCTCAGCTACCAGCGATCCCTGGACAAGATGCTCGATCTGATTGGACAAGAAGGAAAACGCTACAACCTCATCATCGCCAGTCACAACGAGGAGTCCGTGCTCCACGCAGCTCACAGGTGAGTATCACACAGGAGAGGATTAGATACACAGCTCAGCAGACAGTATCACACAGGAGAAGATTAGATACACAGCTCAGCAGACAGTATCACACAGGAGAAGATTAGATACAATGCTGAGCAGACAGTATCACACAGGAGGAGATTAGATACACAGCTCAGAGGTGGGTGTATCACACAGGAGGAGATTAGATAGACAGCTCAGAGGTGGGAGTATCACACAGGAGGAGATTAGATACGCAGCTCATAGGTGAGTGTATCACACAGGATGGGATTAGATACACAGCTCAGCAGGCAGTATCACACAGGATGGGATTAGATACACAGCTCAGCAGACAGTATCACACAGGATAGGATTAGATACACAGCTCAGCAGACAGTATCACACAGGACAGGAATAGATACACAGCTCAGCAGACAGTATCACACAGGACAGGAATAGATACACAGCTCAGCAGGCAGTATCACACAGGAGAGGATTAGATACACAGCTCAGCAGACAGTATCACACAGGATAGGATTAGATACACAGCTCAGCAGGCTGTATCACACAGGATAGGATTAGATACACAGCTCAGCGGGCAGTATCACACAGGATAGGATTAGATACACAGCTCAGCAGGCAGTATCACACAGGATGGGATTAGATACACAGCTCAGCAGACAGTATCACACAGGATAGGATTAGATACACAGCTCAGCAGGCAGAATCACACAGAATAGGATTAGATACACAGCTCAGCAGACAGTATCACACAGGATGGGATTAGATACACAGCTCAGCAGACAGTATCACACAGGACAGGAATAGATACACAGCTCAGCAGACAGTATCACACAGGATGGGATTAGATACACAGCTCAGCAGGCAGTATCACACAGGATAGGATTAGATACACAGCTCAGCAGACAGTATCACACAGGATGGGATTAGATACACAGCTCAGCAGACAGTATCACACAGGACAGGAATAGATACACAGCTCAGCAGACAGTATCACACAGGATAGGATTAGATACACAGCTCAGGAGACAGTATCACACAGGATAGGATTAGATACACAGCTCAGCAGACAGTATCACACAGGATGGGATTAGATACACAGCTCAGCAGACAGTATCACACAGGACAGGAATAGATACACAGCTCAGCAGACAGTATCACACAGGATGGGATTAGATACACAGCTCAGCAGACAGTATCACACAGGATGGGATTAGATACACAGCTCAGCAGACAGTATCACACAGGACAGGAATAGATACACAGCTCAGCAGACAGTATCACACAGGATAGGATTAGATACACAGCTCAGCAGGCAGTATCACACAGGATAGGATTAGATACACAGCTCAGCAGACAGTATAACACAGGAGAAGATTAGATACAATGCTGAGCAGACAGTATCACATAGGATTAGATACACAGCTCAGCAGACAGTATCACACATGAGAAGATTAGATACAATGCTGAGCAGACAGTATCACACAGGATGGGATTAGATACACAGCTCAGCAGACAGTATCACACAGGATAGGATTAGATACACAGCTCAGCAGGCAGTATCACACAGGACAGGAATAGATACACAGCTCAGCAGACAGTATCACACAGGATGGGATTAGATACACAGCTCAGCAGGCAGTATCACACAGGATAGGATTAGATACACAGCTCAGCAGACCGTATTACACAGGATAGGATTAGATACACAGCTCAGCAGGCAGTATCATACGGGATAGGATTAGATACACAGCTCAGCAGCCAGTATCACACATGAGAAGATTAGATACAATGCTGAGCAGACAGTATCACACAGGAGGAGATTAGATACACAGCTCAGAGGTGGGCGTATCACACAGGATAGGATTAGATACACAGCTCAGCAGACAGTATCACACATGAGAAGATTAGATACAATGCTGAGCAGACAGTATCACACAAGATAGGATTAGATACACAGCTCAGAGGTGGGTGTATCACACAGGAGAAGATTAGATGCACAGCTCAGAGGTGGGCGTATCACACAGGAGGAGATTAGATACGCAGCTCATAGGTGAGTGTATCACATAGGATGGGATTAGATATACAGCTCAGCAGACAGTATCACACAGGAAAGGATTAGATACACAGCTCAGCAGGCAGTATCACACAGGATAGGATTAGATACACAGCAGTGCAGGCAGTATCACACAGGATAGGATTAGATACACAGCTCAGCAGGCAGTATCACACTGGATGGGATTAGATACACAGCTGAGCAGACAGTATCACACAGGATAGGATTAGATACACAGCTCAGCAGACAGTATCACACAGCCACAGGAGAGGATTAGATACACAGCTCAGCAGACAGTATCACACAGGATGGGATAAGATACACAGCTCAGCAGACAGTATCACACAGGATAGGATTAGATACACAGCTCAGCAGACAGTATCACATAGGATGGGATTAGATACACAGCTCAGCAGACAGTATCACACAGGAAAGGATTAGATACACAGCTCAGCAGGCAGTATCACACTGGATGGGATTAGATACACAGCTGAGCAGACAGTATCACACAGGATAGGATTAGATACACAGCTCAGCAGGCAGTATCACACAGGAGAGGATTAGATACACAGCTCAGCAGGCAGTATCACACTGGATGGGATTAGATACACAGCTGAGCAGACAGTATCACACAGGATAGGATTAGATACACAGCTCAGCAGGCAGTATCACACAGGAGGAGATTAGATACACAGCTCATAGGAGAGTGTATCACACATGACAGGATTAGATACGCAGCTCACAGGTGAGTGTATCACACATGACAGGATTAGATACACAGCTCAGCACGATTAGATACAGTGTATCCCTTGCTCTTGCAGGATGGCGGTGCTGGGTATTGCTCGTTGCGCTGGGGCTGTGTGCTTCGGGCAGCTGCTGGGGATGTGTGACCACGTCTCGCTGACTCTCGGTAGGTGTCGGGGCAGATGTTTCATGACATGTAGGTGCCCGGTGTGTGACGGCGCCCCCCCTCTCCCGCAGGTCAGGCCGGGTACTTGGTGTATAAGTCCATCCCTTACGGCTCGGTGGATTCGGTCCTCCCGTATCTGGTGCGTCGGGCGCAGGAGAACCAGAGCGTCCTCCAGGGAATCCGCAAGGAGAGAGACCTCCTCCGCCAGGAGCTGAGCCGACGACTGCTGCGCCGGAGCTGAGACTCCATGACGTGTCCGAGAGACTGTGACCATGACACTGAGGGGTCGCGACCTGTGTCCTGGAGCTCCGCCTCATCCTTACTGTACAATAATAATAGTAATAATGATGAATTTTCTAAAATCTGCCTCAATATTTTACTTTTTATCGCCAAAAATCCTCGACCCGGGCCCCCAAACCACACAGGAAAATGTTTACTCAGAGCAGACCCTGAACCACCAGGGGGTGTCCAGTTTATCTCCCATAATACAGTACACCAGAGTATGCTCTGCCGAGACACTGAACCAGCAGGGGGTGTCCAGACTATCTCCCATAATGCAGAACAACAGATACTGAACCAGCAGGGGGCACCCATAACATTTATGATAATGCCGCACTGCAGTATATGCTCTATATAGACAATGAACAAGTAAGGAGTGCCCAGGTCTCTCATAATACAGTACACCAGAGTGTGCTATGAATAACCACTGACCTAGCAGAGGTGATCTAGAACATTGTTTATAATGCAGCATAGTAGAGTATGCTCTGTATAGACTCTGAACCAGCAAGGGGTGTCCAGACTATCTCCCATAATACAGTACACCAAAGAATACTTTGTAATGACACTGAGTAAGCAGGGGTTGCCCAGATCATCTCTCATAATACAGTACACCAAAGTATGCTCTGCATAGATCCTGAACCAGCAGGGTTGGTCCAGACTGTCTTCTATAATGCAGCACAACAGAGTATGCTCTGTGTAGACACTGAACCAGCAGGGAACACCCGGACCATCTCCTATAATGCAGCACTGCAGTGTATGCTCTGCAGACAATGAACAAGTAGGGGTGGTGCAGACCATCTTCCATTAGGCAGCACAGTAGAGTATGTTATATACAGACACTGAACCAGCAGGGGGTGTACAATATCCTATGTGAACCCAAAATCTCCCAGCAGAATAGACCCTGTGCAGACTCTGATCCAGCAGGAGGCGCCAGGGAAGTTGTTGTATGTCGGAGGTTAGGAGATTAGTTTAGGTTTAGGAGATTTTAACAGCAACAAAACACAGAAGGTGAAGAGAGCGTCTTCCCCCACTATAAATAACGCAACGTGACGAGCACAGGTGTGAACTGAGCCCAAGTTACATCAGTCTCTGGCATAGCTGGGAATCCCAGAAGGAACAGATACTAGAATTTACTTATCAGGACTCCAGGAAAGCTGGATGACAGGAGCTGCGCCAGCTCCAGTACTGTACATTATGGGGTTAATTCTATGTGACCTGTGTGACCCCGGGTGGAGTCCTAGTATACTGGGAGTGAACTTTGACCCCTGCAGAGATGGCAGAGCACCCAGAGACTAATATAGGCACAGAATGTGCTGAGCTCCTGAGAGGACACAAACTGCCGGCAGTGACAGGGTTACACCGAGGAGGTCACATGACAGGAGCGGGGGGAAGCAGACGGCATTGTGGGAAGGAGTGACCCCGGCACAGAACACAGAGAGACCCCGACACCCTCCAGACCACCATGGAGAGCAAGTAAGAGACAGCAACACTCTCCCAAGTGCTAACTACTGCTCTCTGTTATCAGCCACTACAGGCTTCTTACAGTGTAGGAGGGAGGGACCTATAAATACTGGGCACAACAGGGGGCGGGACCCAAACATACTGGACATAACAGGAGGGCGGGACCCAAAAATACTGGACACAACAGGAGGCGGAACCAGAGATACTGGACACAACAGGAGGCGGGACCCAAAAATACTGGACACAACAGGAGGCGGAACCCAAAAATACTGGACACAACAGGAGGCGGGACCCAAAAATACTGGACACAACAGGAGGCGGGACCCAAAAATACTGGACACAACACAAGGCGGGACCCAAAAATACTGGACACAACAGGAGGTGGGACCCAAAAATACTGGACACAGCACAAGGCGGGACCCAAAAATACTGGACACAACAGGGGGCGGGACCAGAAATACTGGACACAACAGGGGGTGGGACCCAAAAATACTGGACACAACAGGAGGCGGGACCAGAAATACTGGATACAACAGGGGACGGGACCCAAAAATACTGGGCACAACAGGGGGCGGGACCCAAAAATACTGAACACAACAGGAGACGGGACCCAAAAATACTGCACACAACAGAAGACAGGACCCAAACATACTGGACACAACAGGAGACAGAACCCAAAAATACTGGACACAACAGGAGACGGGACCCAAAAATACTGCACACAACAGGAGGCGGGACCCAAAAATACTGGACACAACAGGAGGCGGGACCCAAAAAATACTGGACGCAACAGGAGACGGGACCCAAAAATACTGGACACAGCAGGAGGCGGGACCCAAAAATACTGGACACAGCAGGAGGCGGGACCTAAAATACTGGACACAACAGGAGGCGGGACCTAAAAATACTGGACACAACAGGAGGCGGACCCAAAAATACTGGACACAGCAGGAGGCGGGACCCAAAAAATACTGGACGCAACAGGAGACGGGACCCAAAAATACTGGACACAACAGGAGGCGGGACCCAAAAATACTGGACACAACAGGAGGCGGGACCCAAAAATACTGGACACAACAGGAGGCGGGACCTAAAAACACTGGAGACAGCAGGAGGTGGGACCCAAAAATACTGGACACAGCAGGAGGCGGGACCCAAAAATACTGGACACAGCAGGAGGTGGGAGCTAAAATACTGGACACAACAGGGGGCGGGACCCAAAAATACTGGACACAACAGGAGGCGGAAGCAGAGATACTGGACACAACAGGAGGCGGGACCCAAAAATACTGGACACAACAGGAGGCGGGGCCCAAAAATACTGGACACAACAGGAGGCGGGACCTAAAAATACTGGACACAACAGGAGGCGGGACCCAAAAAATACTGGACGCAACAGGAGGCGGGACCTAAAAATACTGGACACAACAGGAGGCGGAACCAGAGATACTGGACACAACAGGAGGCAAGACCCAAAAATACTGGACACAGCAGGAGGCGGGACCCAAAAATACTGGACACAACAGGAGACGGGACCCAAAAATACTGGACACAGCAGGAGGCGGGACCCAAAAATACTGGACACAGCAGAAGGCGGGACCCAAAAATACTGGACACAGCAGGAGGCGGGACCCAAAAATACTGGACACAGCAGGAGGCGGGACCCAAATATACTGGACACAGCAGGAGGCGGGACCCAAAAATACTGGACACAGCAGGAGGCGGGACCCAAAAATACTGGACACAGCAGGAGGCGGGACCCAAAAATACTGGACACAGCAGGAGGCGGGACCCAAAAATACTGGACACAACAGGAGGGCGGGACCCAAAAATACTGGACTCAACAGGAGGCGGGACACAAAAATACTGCACACAACAGCAGGCGGGACCCAAAAATACTGGACACAACAGGAGGCGGGACCCAAAAATACTGAATTTCCAGGACATGTTGCAGCTATACTGGAGTCTTTTGGGGTTGTTATATTTTGGGGTGTGTTCTCAGCAGAGGGGCGGGGCTTATATAATGTCTGATTACTTTGGCTTCTCTCAGGACGCCAGCACGTGGTCTGTACGTGGCCGCCATGTTGCTGAGTGGAGCGGGGGACGCTCTGGGATACAGGAACCAGTTGTGGGAATACTGTAAGTCCGGGCCCCAGATCCATGCGGAGCTGCAGGACCTCGGGGGCCTTCAGAACATCAGGACCTCGCTCCCGGATTGGCCGGTCAGTGATGACACGGTGCTCCACCTGGCCACGGGCGAGAGTCTGGCCACGGGTGAGTCCTCTATACCCTGAACTCTAGGAGTGACCAATCAGATCATGGCCTTAATATCCTGCCCCGCCTGCAGGGAAGCTGGGGGAGGAGCTATATGACGACCTGGCCGCCCGCTACGTGACCGCCATGAGCGACATGGAAGGACGCAAGCCGGGACCCACCAGCATCCTGGGTAACTCCAGTCACACCCCAAGCTGCTGCGGTGCATTGTGGGAGGTGTCGTGTGGCCGCCCCTTTAACCCTTCGTGTCTTGCCTCTTTAGGGACCTCGCAGCTGCGCCCCGGGGAACCTGGCGGCTACAGAATCCCCTTTAACCCCTCGGCGACTGGTTGTGGCGCTGCCATGAGATCCATGTGTATCGGGCTGAGGTGAGGGGCTGGTGTCCGGAGTTGGGGTCTCTCAGGGCCCCCCTTTAGACTATGGATCTGACCCCCCTCCCCCCGCAGGTTCCCCCGTCCCTCGGAGTTGTCTCTTCTGGTCGCGGTCAGTGTGGAGAGCGGGAAGATGACGCACAACCACCCGACAGGTGAGACCGGGAAAGCTGGGTGACCCCTCCCCCAGCATGAGCTATACCGGGGTCACCCAGCTTTCCCACACACTGATCTCTCTCCAGGATATCTGGGGTCCCTCGCCTCGGCTCTCTTCACCTCGCTGTCAGTGCAGGGGGTCCCCTTAGAACAATGGGGGTCCCTCCTGCTGCGGACCCTCCCCCTGGCCCTGGAATACGTGCGATCTACAGATCCGGATGTGGAGCGACACTTGGAAGTGTGGGAGTATTTCCGGGAGTCCTGGGAGAGGTGAGGGGGGGGGATGTCGGACCTCCTCCTGGTTCCTGGTCCGGTCAGTGATGATTTGTGGTTCTGTCCCCCCAGGTACCTGTCTGAGCGGGGTCTTCTGCAGGGCTCCGGGCCGGTGCTGTTCCCCTCATCATACGGAGCTGCGGAGCGGGATGCGGAGTACCAGCGGTGGTCTCTGGATGGATGGCCGGGGAGGAGCGGACACGACGCCCCTATGATCGCCTATGACGCTCTGCTGGGGGCCCGGGGGTCCTGGGAGGAGCTCTGCAGCAGGTCCATGTTTCATGGAGGTGAGGAGGAGGATGGTCGTGCAGCTACTGCTCTGCACACACCACAATCTGCGCCGACATGACAATGTTTCTCCTCACACAGGTGACAGCGACTCCACCGGGGTTATTGCCGCCTGCTGCTGGGGGGCGCTATACGGACTATCGGGGGTCCCCGAAGGAAACTACAGTCACCTGGAGTACAGGGGGAGGATGGAGGCGGTGGCTGAATCCCTGCACAAGCTGGCCTGGGGGGAGCACTGACCCTGCAGGGTGTGACCCAAATACTGACCCAGAGGGGGACACTGCCCAAATCCTGACCCCCGGGGGGACACTGCTCAAATCCTGACCCCCGGGGGGACACTGCTCAAATCCTGACCCCAAGGGGTACGCCGCCCAAGTCCTGACCCTCAGGGGGACAACGCCCAAATCCTGACTCCCAAGGGGGGACACCGCCCAAATACTGACCCCAGAGGGACACCTCCCAAATCCCGACCCCCAGAGGGACACTACCCAAATCCCGACCCCAAGGGGGAAACTACCCAAATCCCGACCCCCAAGGGGGGTACACTGCCCAAATCCCGACCCCCAGGGGGGGGACACCGCCCAAATACTGACCCCAGAGGGACACTACCCAAATCCCGACCTCAAGGGGGAAACTGCCCAAATCCCGACCCCCAAGGGGGGGACACCGCCCAAGTCCTGACCCCCAAGGGGGGACACCGCCCAAATACCGACCCCAGAGGGACACCTCCCAAATCCCGACCCCCAGAGGGACACTACCCAAATCCCGACCCCAAGGGGGAAACTACCCAAATCCCGACCCCCAAGGGGGGTACACTGCCCAAATCCCGACCCCCAGGGGGGGGACACCGCCCAAATACTGACCCCAGAGGGACACTACCCAAATCCCGACCTCAAGGGGGAAACTGCCCAAATCCCGACCCCCAAGGGGGGGACACCGCCCAAATCCCGACCCCCAAGGGGGGGACACCGCCCAAATCCCGACCCTCAGGGGGGGACACCGTCCAAATCCCGACCCCCAAGGGGGGGACACTGTCCAAATCCCGACCCCCAAGGGGGGGACACCGCCCAAATCCCGACCCCCAAGGGGGGTACACTGCCCAAATCCCGACCCCCAGGGGGGGGACACCGCCCAAATACTGACCCCAGAGGGACACTACCCAAATCCCGACCTCAAGGGGGAAACTGCCCAAATCCCGACCCCCAAGGGGGGGACACCGCCCAAATCCCGACCCCCAAGGGGGGGACACTGTCCAAATCCCGACCCCCAAGGGGGGGACACCGCCCAAATCCAGACCCCCAAGGGGGGGACACCGCCCAAGTCCCGACCCCCAAGGGGGGGACACCGCCCAAATCCCGACCCCCACGGGGGGACACTGCCCAAATCCTGACCCCCAAGGGGGGGACACCGCCCAAATCCCTTAAATGACATTTCTATCAGAGTGTAAAGTGTCTCTGCTTATAATATAAGGTCTAGAACTAGAAATAACCCCCATCATTGTCACTGCTCCCAGGTGAGGATGCTGGGAGTTTTTGTGAAATGGAAGAAACTACATACCGTAATTTCTAAGATTTATTTTGGTGATTCTGAATTAATTGTGTGAGATGACAAAATCTAAACTAAATCCAATAAAAAAAAAAAATTTAATATAATAAAATAGAAAAAAAATAAAATTATTCAATTCTGTGACAATGTCCGTGTCTCCCCCTAGTGGCCGGTGTGAGAGCTGCGCGGAGGGCGGATACTGCAGAGAGGATATATATATATACGGGATATTGGATATGAAATATATGTTTGTGGGCGGAGCCATTGGTACAGATATGAGCCGTGTCCTCTGATTGGTCAGTGGTGGGTTAGAGGGCATCAGTGTGGCACAAACCTCTTGGCAGATGGGTATGTGGCACTGACTGCTGGATGATGAGGGTGATAGTGTCAGGGTCAGGAGAAGGCGCTGCCTGTAGGACGCAGCAGGAAGATTCTGTGACTGGAGGTGACGGCGATTAGAGGGGCACCTGGGGGTCCGGGAGGGGAGACGTCCAGGCTGTAGACCCCGCCGGGCAGGTCCACCAGGCTCCCACGAGTCTGGGGAGAAGGGAGAGCTGAGTGTGAGCGGGCTGCACAGGATGACACAGCAGTGTGAGGAGACACGTGATCACTCACCAGTGTGGAGTGGCGGTCGATAATCCTGCACATGTTGAGGTCACTTCCTGCCGCGATCATGTGACCGGCGCCCAGCCAGCGACAGCTGTACACCTGAGGGAAGAGGCGCCATACATCAGGTTATTACATCATATACTCTAGTCACTGCCAGAGCTGCATTGCCAGTCTGATATTCAGATTAAGAGTGCACAGAGCAGAAGCAGGGTGCCTGCTGTGCAGAATTGTGAATGCAGCTCTAGATGTGGAAGCAGCTATGACAAACTCATGAAATCTGGGGACGCAGCTCTAGATGTGACTGGAGTAGTGATGCACAGCCGTTACTCACCCGGGATGGTCCTCGGAAGTCGTCGGGCACAGTCAGTATTTTCTGTCCAGTTTCGGAATCCCAGACCTGGACACGAGAGACACAGAGTAGAGGATTTAGAGTGGACCCCCCACACCCCACACAGGTCCAGAGACGCCCCCCGGGGGCTTGTGGTATACTCAGGTAACCTCACCCCTCACCTGCAGATTCTCCTCCTTCCGCCACGATCCAATGAGGATCTGTTCTGTATCAGGATCGATGTCCAGGGCGTCTCCACACACGTGGGGTCCGGAGATCCTCCTGTGTGTGTGTGGGGGGGGGGGGGAATGGGGGAGATTACATAACAGGAGACATTTCACAAGTCGCCTCTGAAGCTGCACACCATGGAGCGGTCATTACCTGTAGGAGCGCTTCTGTCTGATATCCCAGAACTGCGAGAGAAGAGAAGAGGTCAGCGCCCTCCCAAACCTCCTGTGCTGAAAGGGTTAACTCTACTTCTGTCAGGGGAAGGAAAGCCGGAAAACGCATCTCTCTTAGATGATTGGCTCAGAGAGATCACCACGCCCCTTTTCTTTACTTGTCAGGTGATCGCTCTAAGCCAATCAACTGAGCGGGAGGTGCTGTCCTCTCATCCTTCCCCTCACCGGACTCCGGAGATGATCCATAACCCATCGCCGCATTACACCGACTCACCTGGACAGTGTCGTCCCAGCCGCCCGAGATAAAATACTCCTCACTTAGGGGGTGAAAGGTCAGTCCGAAAATCCGTGAACGGTGTCCGTCCATCACTGACAGAGAGGGGCTGGAGGAAGAGACGAGTGATATAAGAGGACACGGTGGAGACCTGTGACCCATGAAGACCCTCCACTAAACATGTACATAATCTGTATATAATTTCTTCTACCTGTTGTCACCACTGGGGGGAGCCAGATTGATCTGTACACAGTTTTTGCCCCCTAGTGGTGACATACTTTGCTCTGTGTGCGAGACGCAACCATGAGCGGTGTTACTAACCATTCGTCATGCTCCAGATTATGTCCCCAAGCTCCTTCGAAGGATGGCTCATCCATGCGTCCAGAGAGGGGTTGTGTATGTAATAAGATAAAAGAAGCCAGACCCTCTATAGTCATTAGCATACAGGGGGGCAGGATCATCCGGACGCCCTACTGGTCCCTACTTCCAGCTGATAATGGGGGTCCTAGACTAGACGTCTTTGATTAGATCAGGATGAGCCCCCACTCTTATACTAGTGACTGTAGTTCATGGGATCCACCACCAGATCCCTCTGTACCAGCTACGGTAGTGTCATCTATTGTGGACCAGAAGCTCCAGAAGTGTTAGGTGATACCGGAAGGATGGAGGCCACAGCACAGACCTGGGTTGGCAGATGTTCACACACGTCATGGTTTCGGTGTCGTATACGAGGATCTCATCGCTGGATCCTGCGGTCAGGAAGTGGCTGGCGGAGGGGCTGAAGGTGATGGCGAGGGTCTGCCTGTCTTCTCTCAGCGAGCGCACGCAGCTCTGGGTGGAGATGTGCCAAAACTTCACCTGCCCGCCGGCATCTGTGGGGAGAAGACACGGGTGTGGAGAACGGGGGGCACAGGGGAGACCACCCCCAGGTCTACAACACCCTGACATTATAAATGTGTACAACCCTCTGCGCCATTAATATCTACTACAAAGGCCCAGAAGCAGCAGCAGCTCACATGTGGCCAGGAGCAGGTCCCCCTTAGATGAAGGTCTGCAGGGGTGAAAGCGTAGAGCGGTCACAGGGAGGCGCTGCGCTACAGACTGCTCGTCCTTCAGGGTGTGCACCCAGATTCCATCAGGCACAGAGAATACCTGCAGAGACAGACAGAGCATTGCACAATGGGGCACATGTCACCACTGCAGATTATTACACTGGTGTGTCTGACGCATTGCTTTACCTTTATGATTCCAGTGAGAAGTCCGACAGCAAGCAGAGATCCTGAAGGGTTAAATCTACAGCTCATCACCTCCTCTCCGCAGTCACTGGATGGGGGGCAAAGGGGACAGTAATAAGGCTGTGAGTATATAATACAGCCTGTGATATCATTAGGGAGCGCAGCTCTGGGGTATATAATGCAGGATGTTATATGATGGGTGAGCGCAGCTCTGGGGTATATAATGCAGGATGCTATATGATGGGTGAGCGCAGCTCTGGGGTATATAATGCAGGATGCTATATGATGGGTGAGCGCAGCTCTGGGGTATATAATGCAGGATGTTATAGGATGGGTGAGCGCAGCTCTGGGGTATATAATGCAGGATGTTATATGATGGGTGAGCGCAGCTCTGGGGTATATAATGCAGGATGCTATATGATGGGTGAGCACAGCTCTGGGGTATATAATGCAGGATGTTATATGATGGGTGAGCGCAGCTCTGGGGTATATAATGCAGGATGCTATATGATGGGTGAGCGCAGCTCTGGGGTATATAATGCAGGATGCTATATGATGGGTGAGCGCAGCTCTGGGGTATATAATGCAGGATGCTATAGGATGGGTGAGCGCAGTTCTGGGGTATATAATGCAGGATGTTATACGATGGGTGAGCGCAGCTCTGGGGTATATAATGCAGGATGCTATATGATGGGTGAGCGCAGCTCTGGGGTATATAATGCAGGATGTTATAGGATGGGTGAGCGCAGCTCTGGGGTATATAATGCAGGATATTATAGGATGGGTGAGCGCAGCTCTGGGGTATATAATGCAGGATGTTATATGATGGGTGAGCACAGCTCTGGGGTATATAATGCAGGATGTTATATGATGGGTGAGCACAGCTCTGGGGTATATAATGCAGGATGTTATATGATGGGTGAGCGCAGCTCTGGGGTATATAATGCAGGATGTTATATGATGGGTGAGCGCAGCTCTGGGGTATATAATGCAGGATGTTATATGATGGGTGAGCGCAGCTCTGGGGTATATAATGCAGGATGTTATAGGATGGGTGAGCGCAGCTCTAGGGTATATAATGCTGGATGTTATATGATGGGTGAGCGCAGCTCTGGGGTATATAATGCAGGATGTTATAGGATGGGTGAGCGCAGCTCTGGGGTATATAATGCAGGATGTTATATGATGGGTGAGCGCAGCTCTGGGGTATATAATGCTGGATGTTATATGATGGGTGAGCGCAGCTCTGGGGTATATAATGCAGGATGTTATAGGATGGGTGAGCGCAGCTCTGGGGTATATAATGCAGAATGTTATATGATGGGTGATCGCAGCTCTGGGGTATATAATGCAGGATGTTATATGATGGGTGAGCGCAGCTCTGGGGTATATAATGCAGGATGTTATAGGATGGGTGAGTGCAGCTCTGGGGTATATAATGCAGGATGTTATATGATGGGTGAGCGCAGCTCTGGGGTATATAATGCAGGATGTTATAGGATGGGTGAGCGCAGCTCTGGGGTATATAATGCAGGATGTTATATGATGGGTGAGCACAGCTCTGGGGTATATAATGCAGGATGTTATATGATGGATGAGTGAAGCTCTGGGGTATATAATGCAGGATGTTATATGATGGGTGAGCGCAGCTCTGGGGTATATAATGCAGGATGCTATATGATGGGTGAGCGCAGCTCTGGGGTATATAATGCAGGATGCTATATGATGGGTGAGCGCAGCTCTGGGATATATAATGCAGGATGCTATATGATGGGTGAGCACAGCTCTGGGGTATATAATGCAGGATGTTATATGATGGGTGAGCGCAGCTCTGGGGTATATAATGCAGGATGTTATATGATGGGTGAGCGCAGCTCTGGGGTATATAATGCAGGATGCTATATGATGGGTGAGCGCAGCTCTGGGGTATATAATGCAGGATGTTATATGATGGGTGAGCGCAGCTCTGGGGTATATAATGCAGGATGTTATATGATGGGTGAGCGCAGCTCTGGGGTATATAATGCAGGATGCTATATGATGGGTGAGCGCAGCTCTGGAGTACATCTCTTACATCTCTCTCTCCAGGCGGAGGTCTCCCTCGGTGCTCGGCTCGGGGGTGTCCTCCCGGGTGTCTGGGGTCTCCTCCGGTGTTATCAGCTGCGCGGAAGAGCGGCTCGACACCCCATAAAGTTTTGGGGTCACCAACATCCCGGACATGTCTCAGCGCTGCGTAGATATCTATCTGTAGATATAAGAGTCATATATCATCACATGTCCCCCCACATTAAGGGGGTGACATGAGGGAAGGAGAAGACCAGCACATGTTACAGGGTGTGAGTGTATGTGACATATAACTAGGTGTAGGGCCTCGTGCAGACATTACACGCGGTATCGATGCGATTATACCCCGGCCACCGCACGGTCTCCAGCCTCTCGCTCCCCTCAGCGTCCTCCAGGCGCCTAGCAACCGACCGGAAGTGACGTATAGCGGCGGCGGAGGGCGGGGGGAGAGGCGCCTCATAAAAGGGCGGGAATCACCTCAGAACGCGGAGAGCGGGAATCACCTCAGAGCGCTCTCTTGCCTCCTCTCCTGATGCGTATGGCGCCGTGCAGGGTCCGTCTTTGAGGTTTTCTCGGCGATAAATATTAGTTATGGACGTGAATCTTTTTTTTTGGTCCAGTGCTAAACCCTTCAGATTCCTGACTAGCCTTCTTAATTCTGCAGGTTCTTCGCGTGTGGTGGTGGGTGGTACTGCAGTCGTGTTCTGTAGGGACAGGTGATAAGGGGGTACCCTAAAATCATGAGGATGGAGGCAATTTTGCCTGTGATTTACCTCATGTAAAACACTTTGCTGTAAAGAAAGTAAATGTAGTCGTGTCGTGCGCCCTGTACGGATGTGTCTGCTGTTCTCGACCCCAAAGAAAATGGATCCGCGGTCCGTGTGTAATCAGTTTCCGCACTGTGGGGCACATTTACTTACCCGATCGATTCGCGATGCTGTGCGTTGTCCGATGTTGATTCAGAGCTTGCCGGGATTCACCTGGTGTCGCTGCTGCGCTGAGGTCTGCCTGAGTTCACCTTCTTCGGTGTATGTGAGTGCTATTCTTGCGACAATTTTTTTTTTTTTTAACTCCATGTTTTTTCAGAATCTGTCGGGTTTTCTGTCGGCCACACCCCCGATTTCTGTCGCGTGAAAGCCGGCGCCGATGTGCCACAATCCGATCGTGTGTGCCAAAATCACAGGCAATTCGGCGCAAATGGGAAATATTTGGGAAACATGACGAAAGTGCGGCGTTCATACCCTTAGTAAATGAGCCCCTGTATCTCCGTAAAAACATTCCGTGTATCATCAGTTTTTGCTAGTGACGAGCTCTATACCCTTCTAGTGATCTGGATCATTAGGTTCCTCTCACTATAGAGAGCTGTCTCTCCTGGCTCCTGAACGGATTACTCTGTATTTACATGGGGAATCGTTTTCAGGTAAAAATGTGTGGCCCAAAAATTAGAGGTGTTTGGTCTCTTATAATAGCCGACTCATTCACAAATGAAACATGACTAGTGTTTGTGCCCTCCACGTCTGGTAGGTGATGTCACTACTGATCCCCCAACACTTCAATACACCTTGAAGGATCCTGATGACACCTGATATATTTTGCGCACCATGACGTTTTCCATGTCCTGATGATCACACAGGCTCAGAAGCAGAGCCGAACCTCTGTACGAACAGCGATATTCTATTTAAGTATCATGGTTTATACGGTTGAAAAAAGACACATGTCCAGGAAGGGATTGGATGAGGAAGGGATTTAGGGGAAACATTTCTATATAACATAACCATCAATGTTATTTAGGTGTAAAAAGGCATCTAGACCCTTCTTGAAGCTCTCTGCTGTCCCTGCTGTGACCAGCGCCTGAGCTCTCTGCTGTCCCTGCTGTGACCAGCGCCTAAGCTCTCTGCTGTCCCTGCTGTGACCAGCGCCTGAGCTCTCTGCTGTCCCTGCTGTGACCAGCGCCTGAGCTCGGCTATTCCACAGATTGACAGTTCAAGGCAATTTATTTTATTTATTAATTTTTTTTTTTATTGCATTCTCCCTATGGCTAAAATAATGTGAAAATAACCTCTGTATCAGAAACTTCAAAAGCTAGAAGGCTAACTGTGTGTTCAGTAAAGGATATGATATTGGAATTATTTTATATCCTATACACGAGGCCTGGCTACTGACACCTCAAGAAAGACGGTTTAGTGTTAGTCTACAACTAAGCATAGATGAAGCTGGAAAAAAGAGACCTGGTCTATCAATCTGCAGGGAGACCTAGGACAGTGAGTCGTCCCTAGCAGTGATATGTAGGACGCTAGCAGCTCAGGACATACTCCGGCCATGTGTCTTCTCTCGTGACCGGGCCTCCGGCTGCAGGGCGATGTTCCTGCACACAGCATGCGTTTCCCCAGGATATCTCCCCCCTGATTCAAACATGGCCTCCTGATCACCATATTTATCACCAATCCAGAATTTATGGGACCAAATGTGGTGCCTTCTTCACCACCCTACAACGATGCGGGATCTACAGGCCCAGCTACAGATTTCGGCTCACCACTAGTTGTCTGTATCCACATGTTGCGCACGGACAGCTACAAGCACCAACCGGCTCCTAGAGACCCAATGAACGTTTGTCTTGGCATGAATGGGGTTTGCCTCTTCAGTCTCTTAAAGAAAACATTGCGGCCTAAATCAAGTTTGTCCTGCGACACCTGATGTCCCATGATGCTTCTGTTGCTTTTTAATGAAAACTGCAAACTTTTTCTGGATTGGCAAAAGGAAATGGAAAAACCCGGTGAAAACCCTCAGTGTAACAATGAATTTATGTGTAATAATCAGTTGTTAATCCTAGCGTTCCATGTGTGGTGGGCAGCGTTTTGACCCCTTAGCCCAGTACATCATGTGCCTCATACTGAAGGATGTTCAGGTCTCGTTACAGCAGATAACGGAGGATGTCGGAGTCTATCGTACGTGACTAAACGTGATCCTAAATCATGTGGAACCTTTCCCCCACCTCCTATAAACCTGTAGACTTTATCCACTTACTAATCTAATGTTTTTGGCCGATACACGGAATAAACCGTAATCTTCATAGATCCCAGATTTATGACACAGAAATTGTCTCACCTACAGAAACTGGGTCATTCCTCATAATTCCAGGTCAGGATGACTCCATTAATTCCGGCATCAGACCGGTTGTTAAGCCTGAGATTTGGGCGCCTGATTTTTGCTAAATTAACTAGTGGAGAGTTCCAGGTCCAGGCTGTGGCGTCACGGTAATCGGTTTGACCGAGTCTGGTTATTACTATATTAAACTGCAAATTCTCGTCTACTTATGGTGTTGGTGGCGGCTTTATCTCGTGAGCTGTGAGTATCTGGCTGCCCATCTGTCACTGCCCCCACCCCTCTGCTCTGTCACTTTCACGTGAATGGATCCCATCGGGAGTTGGTGTAAGTCACATAAAACCCCCCAGATGCATCCTCATACCCCCAACACGGCTGAAGACTCTGCAGGTTACACGCTAGGTAGAGACTGAGGAGGACCATGACTCCATCTGGCCACCACACGAGGTGAAGAGTCACCGCCTCAGGATGGGGAATCATATGGGGACACACGCTCAGTTCATCCATGTGGAGGGGATCTCCAAAATACATGTGAGTATGACGTCTTCCTAGAATGTGCTTCTCCAGAATGTTGCCCGAACGTCTTTCTTCTGTCGTAACTTTGCGACTACCTGAAGTGATGTCCTCTGTGACTTCTATTATTGTTATATAGGTCTGTGTATGTGATATATACTATATATTGTTGGGTATTAGGACCGCCTGGCACTTCACCAAGGTCCTGAGACCAAACCTCACAAAGGCAACATCAGCACAGAGTTTGTTTGCTCCCCCGGGATTTCCTCTCACTTATCGATTGGACATTTTTTGAGTCTGAGCGAGAGTGATGATTTGTCTGGAAGGCGCTGGTGCTTTAGATACAAAATAAAGAAATTGATATTTTGGAAATGGTGGAGAGCAGACACAGGGCTCATATGATTGTGGAACTCCCTTATTTGTCCAATAGGAGGCAGCAGTCGCCTTGTAGACTGAGAGTAGTTATTACTACCCGGACTTTTCCTTACAGATCTTGCTCCGGACCTTACTGATTATTACAAAAAAGTTGATTGTATCCCCCCAGTACAGTCTCCTCTCCCCGAGATGAAATCTATTATTCTCTGTTACCAGCCATTACATCCTGAGGAGAGGAGACTGTATCCCTCCTGTACAATCTATTACTCTCTGTTATCAGCCATTGTATCCCCCCTGTACAGTCTCCTCTCCCCGGGATGTAATCTATTACTCTCGTTATCACGTGGAGTCTCGGTAATCACCTGCGGAATCTTCTGTATCCAAAATTGCTAGAACAGATGTCTCGGGGGAGGGGGACTACTAATAAAGCAGATGTTGTGAGGAGTCACAGAGGAGACATGTGATATAATCTGTATTATCCTCTAGCGGATGATCTCTGATACCCTCTCATTCCACCTCCGGCATCATCCATTAAAGACCCTTCATCGTCTGCTCCTTATTCCCTTATATCTTCTTCTCTCTATGTTCTAGTTGTGTCACATCTCGTGTCCTCCCTTTTATTTCTGACCATTTACCTTGTATCCTGACCTGTGCTTGTATCTAGTCGTGACCTTCCCTCATTCTGTGACCCTTCTGCTCCGGGACTATATATTATAGTTTGTGGATTGTGCCCTTTGGCCTGTAGCCTTCAATAGGGGAGACGTGTCCCGCTACTACAGGAAGGTGGGTGCCCGATAGATATGAGATTGATGAAGATTAGATAACGGGTATAATGGAGCTTGTGTGACACATCTGATGTATATTCTGTCTCTCACCAGGCGGCGGGAGCAGTTTCTCGATTCCGCCGAAAACTTACGGTAACAGATCCGGAGTTGACCATCCCGGTGATCACGCTCGGCTCGGGGATGCAGGGTCTGGGTCCAGCTTGTATCTTTCTACGGAAGGGCATTGCTGAGAAGCAAGGGGTAAGTGCCCAGGTCTGTACCCGGTGTCGTCCTATACCTATAGCAGAAATGAATGTTCTCCAGTTCTCCACTACTTTTCCAGGATTTTATTACCTTTTATTGATTTTACTGTAGCTTTTATAGATGGAGGATTTTGTAGCCTTATCATAGGGGAATGTCAGAAAATATTGTAATCCGTGGTCCTCCACATCCTGAGAATCTCATGTTCTCTTATATTCTCTATATTTCTAGTACCGGGAGCTGGGAACTGATGAGATTGAAGGTAGGAACCGCATTATACCATCAGGAGCCACACGTAGATCTCCGGGCCCCTGTGTATATGTTATATGTTGTGTTTTGTGTATTTGTATTTTGGGTATAGGTATGTTTTGTCTTTTTTATGTTGTATACATGTATGTTGTGTGTTATGTACTTGTTTTATATGTTTCTATTTGCATATGTTATAGGCGTATGTTACGTTTTGTGCATTTGTATGTTAGGTATAGGTATGTAATTCTGTACATTGCATATACGTGTAAGTTGCATATCTTGTATACACATGCACGTTGTGTATGTTGTATATACGTGTATGATGTGTGTGGTCTTATTGTTCATGTTACTTCTTATAGAATTACGTGACGCCTTTGTGGAGTTTGATAAGGACAAGGATGGCTTCATCACCTGCAAGGACCTGGGCAACCTGATGAGGATCATGGGGTACATGCCCACCGAGATGGAGCTGATCGAACTGTCCCAGCAGATCAACATGAATCGTGAGTGTCGGGGGGGAAACGTTCAGCACGATAAGGGTTAATTCTGCAGATCCTCCGCAACGTGTCCCACCTCTACCAATAGTTTAGTGGATTTTGTGTGGATTCCACTCGCCCCCTCATCTACACTGCCGCCATCTTTAACCCAAACCCTTTGTCCTCTCCAGTGGGAGGTCGCGTGGATTTCCAGGATTTTGTTGACCTGATGACTCCGAAACTTCTGGAGGAGACGGCCGGGATGATCGGAGTGAAGGAGCTCAGAGACGCCTTCAAAGAGGTGAGACCTTGCGGAATATTCATGCAGCATTGCATATGTCTCGGGTAGCAGACGGGAGCCAATCAGGTTGCAGCATTACGTATACGAAAAATTTTTGTTACAATTCGTATTCACAGTTTGATGCAAACGGTGACGGTGAGATCACATTAGACGAGCTTCAGCAGGCGATGCAAAGGCTCCTGGGAGAGAAACTGACCAATAGCGAGATCGCAGATGTAGTGCGAGAGGCCGATCTGAACGGGGACGGGACGGTGGATTTTGAAGGTAAACAGGGGACCACTAAATCCTGTGCCTCGTATCTCTCCTCCGCAGCCTCCTGACTGCTCCCTCTCTCTCTCTTTCTCTCGTAGAGTTTGTCCGGATGATGTCGCGTTGAAGCAAAAACTGAGTCCGTTCCGATCCCGCCATCTCCCGGACGCGCCAAACACCTCACCTGCCTCTGTATAATGTGTGGATGTAGATATAGGTGCCCCCCAGCTGTTATATACAGGATCTGCACCCTCCACCATTACTGTGAATAAACTTTGCTTTTGTAACTTTGTGTCTGTGCAGTGTTACTATTATAGAGTCACCAAAGGGTTAATATTGGTGCGGAACGTACGTGCCGGGTCATATACACGATCCTGTCCCTTTGTCCTGATGAAGAACATTTCCTGAAATACTTTGTGCTGCTGTGATTATCCAGGTCTGGAATGGCTCCCCTGGTGGACAGGGACAATAGTGCAGGCGCTGGAGCAGCTCGGGATGGAGCCACGTGGTGACCTCCGGGGACATCGGTCCCAGTCACATGCTGGAGCTGCTGGGGGGGGGGGGACTTAATTGCCTCTCCCTAATTTGTTCTGTATTCTGTTTACTGCCTTCCTCAAAAGATAGGACTGAGGCGCGAGGCACGTGTGTGTGTGTGTGTGTGTGTGTGTGTGTGTATATATATATATATATATATATATATATATTATGTATGTATTATTATTATATGTATACAATGTGCTGGTAGGTGAAGTCATCGTGAGGGTTTGACACAACAATTAACTCCAGCTCCAACCATAATGATGGACAACGGCCAGTCCTAGTCATCTAGAGGATGGGAGCCTAGCGCCGACGTCCAGTCCCCCGGGGAGCCCAGCGCCGACGTCCAGCCCCCCGGGGAGCCCAGCGCCGACGTCCAGCTCCAGGGGCTTCCGCAGCTTGATCTGAACTGTTTTTCTCAACCAACTTCCTGACAGAAAAGATATGATGATGAGTGAAGTTGTCATGAGGGTCTACCACAACAAGGACTATAAATTACGGCTGACTACAGCTCCACCTACCGGCGGGTGACGCCCAGCCCCGGGGATCCGGCGGGCGACGCCCAGCCCCCGGGGATCCGGTTGGTTACCTCCTGCCCCCGGGGATGCAGTGGGTGACGCCCAGCCCCCGGGGATCCGGTTGGTTACCTCCTGCCCCCGGGGATGCAGCGGGTGACGCCCAGCCCCCGGGGATCCGGTTGGTTACCTCCTGCCCCTGGGGATGCAGCGGGTGACGCCCAGCCCCCGGGGATCCGGTTGGTTACCTCCTGCCCCTGGGGATGCAGCGGGTGACGCCCAGCCCCCGGGGATCCGGTTGGTTACCTCCTGCCCCTGGGGATGCAGCGGGTGACGTCCAGCCCCCGGGGATCCGGTTGGTTACCTCCTGCCCCTGGGGATGCAGCGGGTGACGTCCAGCCCCCGGGGATCCGGTTGGTTACCTCCTGCCCCTGGGGATGCAGCGGGTGACGCCCAGCCCCCGGGGATCCGGTTGGTTACCTCCTGCCCCTGGGGATGCAGCGGGTGACGCCCAGCCCCGGGGATCCGGCGGGTGACGCCCAGCCCCGGGGATCCGGCGGGTGACGCCCAGCCCCCGGGGATCCTGCGGGTGACGCCCAGCCCCCGGGTATCCGGTTGGTTACCTCCTGCCCCCGGGGATGCAGTGGGTGACGCCCAGCCCCCGGGGATCCGGTTGGTTACCTCCTGCCCCCGGGGATCCGGCGGGTGACGCACAGCCCCGGGGATCCGGCGGGTGACGCACAGCCCCGGGGATCCGGCGGGTGACGCCCAGCCCCCGGGGATCCGGCGGGTGACGCCCAGCCCCCGGGGATGCAGTGGGTGACGCCCAGCCCCCGGGGATCCGGTTGGTTACCTCCTGCCCCTGGGGATGCAGCGGGTGACGCCCAGCCCCCGGGGATCCGGTTGGTTACCTCCTGCCCCTGGGGATGCAGCGGGTGACGTCCAGCCCCCGGGGATCCGGTTGGTTACCTCCTGCCCCTGGGGATGCAGCGGGTGACGCCCAGCCCCCGGGGATCCGGTTGGTTACCTCCTGCCCCTGGGGATGCAGCGGGTGACGCCCAGCCCCCGGGGATCCGGTTGGTTACCTCCTGCCCCTGGGGATGCAGCGGGTGACGCCCAGCCCCGGGGATCCGGCGGGTGACGCCCAGCCCCCGGGGATCCTGCGGGTGACGCCCAGCCCCCGGGGATCCGGTTGGTTACCTCCTGCCCCCGGGGATGCAGTGGGTGACGCCCAGCCCCCGGGGATCCGGTTGGTTACCTCCTGCCCCCGGGGATCCGGTTGGTTACCTCCTGCCCCCGGGGATGCAGCGGGTGACGCCCAGCCCCCGGGGATCCGGTTGGTTACCTCCTGCCCCTGGGGATGCAGCGGGTGACGCCCAGCCCCCGGGGATCCGGTTGGTTACCTCCTGCCCCTGGGGATGCAGCGGGTGACGCCCAGCCCCCGGGGATCCGGTTGGTTACCTCCTGCCCCTGGGGATGCAGCGGGTGACGTCCAGCCCCCGGGGATCCGGTTGGTTACCTCCTGCCCCTGGGGATGCAGCGGGTGACGCCCAGCCCCCGGGGATCCGGTTGGTTACCTCCTGCCCCTGGGGATGCAGCGGGTGACGCCCAGCCCCCGGGGATCCGGTTGGTTACCTCCTGCCCCTGGGATGCAGCGGGTGACGCCCAGCCCCGGGGATCCGGCGGGTGACGCCCAGCCCCCGGGGATCCGGCGGGTGACGCCCAGCCCCCGGGGATCCGGCGGGTGACGCCCAGCCCCCGGGTATCCGGTTGGTTACCTCCTGCCCCCGGGGATGCAGTGGGTGACGCCCAGCCCCCGGGGATCCGGTTGGTTACCTCCTGCCCCCGGGGATGCAGCGGGTGACGCCCAGCCCCCGGGGATCCGGTTGGTTACCTCCTGCCCCCGGGGATGCAGCGGGTGACGCCCAGCCCCGGGGATCCGGCGGGTGACGCCCAGCCCCCGGGGATCCGGCGGGTGACGCCCAGCCCCCGGGGATCCGGTTGGTTACCTCCTGCCCCCGGGGATGCAGTGGGTGACGCCCAGCCCCCGGGGATCCGGTTGGTTACCTCCTGCCCCCGGGGATGCAGCGGGTGACGCCCAGCCCCCGGGGATCCGGTTGGTTACCTCCTGCCCCCAGGGATGCAGCGGGTGACGCCCAGCCCCCGGGGATCCGGTTGGTTACCTCCTGCCCCCGGGGATGCAGCGGGTGACGCCCAGCCCCGGGGATCCGGCCGGTGACGCACAGCCCCGGGGATCCGGCGGGTGACGCCCAGCCCCCGGGTATCCGGTTGGTTACCTCCTGCCCCCGGGGATGCAGTGGGTGACGCCCAGCCCCCGGGGATCCGGTTGGTTACCTCCTGCCCCCGGGGATGCAGCGGGTGACGCCCAGCCCCCGGGGATCCGGTTGGTTACCTCCTGCCCCCGGGGATGCAGTGGGTGACGCCCAGCCCCTGGGGATCCGGTTGGTTACCTCCTGCCCCCGGGGATGCAGCGGGCGACGCCCAGCCCCGGGGATCCGGCGGGTGACGCCCAGCCCCCGGGGATCCGGCGGGTGACGCCCAGCCCCCGGGTATCCGGTTGGTTACCTCCTGCCCCCGGGGATGCAGTGGGTGACGCCCAGCCCCCGAGGATCCGGTTGGTTACCTCCTGCCCCCGGGGATGCAGCGGGTGACGCCCAGCCCCCGGGGATCCGGTTGGTTACCTCCTGCCCCTGGGGATGCAGCGGGTGACGCCCAGCCCCCGGGGATCCGGTTGGTTACCTCCTGCCCCTGGGGATGCAGCGGGTGACGCCCAGTCCCCGGGGATCCGGTTGGTTACCTCCTGCCCCTGGGGATGCAGCGGGTGACGTCCAGCCCCCGGGGATCCGGTTGGTTACCTCCTGCCCCTGGGGATGCAGCGGGTGACGCCCAGCCCCCGGGGATCCGGTTGGTTACCTCCTGCCCCTGGGGATGCAGCGGGTGACGCCCAGCCCCGGGGATCCGGCGGGTGACGCCCAGCCCCCGGGGATCCGGCGGGTGACGCCCAGCCCCCGGGTATCCGGTTGGTTACCTCCTGCCCCCGGGGATGCAGTGGGTGACGCCCAGCCCCCGGGGATCCGGTTGGTTACCTCCTGCCCCCGGGGATGCAGCGGGTGACGCCCAGCCCCGGGGATCCGGTTGGTTACTTCCTGCCCCTGGGGATGCAGCGGGTGACGCCCAGCCCCCGGGGACCCGGTTGGTTACCTCCTGCCCCTGGGGATGCAGCGGGTGACGCCCAGCCCCCGGGGATCCGGTTGGTTACCTCCTGCCCCTGGGGATGCAGCGGGTGACGTCCAGCCCCCGGGGATCCGGTTGGTTACCTCCTGCCCCCGGGGATACAGCGGGTGACGGCCATCCCCCGGGGATCCGGTTGGTTACCTCCTGCCCCCGGGGATGCAGCGGGTGACGCCCAGCCCCCGGGGATCCGGTTGGTTACCTCCTGCCCCTGGGGATGCAGCGGGTGACGCCCAGCCCCCGGGGATCCGGTTGGTTACCTCCTGCCCCTGGGGATGCAGCGGGTGACGCCCAGCCCCCGGGGATCCGGTTGGTTACCTCCTGCCCCTGGGGATGCAGCGGGTGACGCCCAGCACCCGGGGATCCGGTTGGTTACCTCCTGCCCCTGGGGATGCAGCGGGTGACGCCCAGCCCCCGGGGATCCGGTTGGTTACCTCCTGCCCCTGGGGATGCAGCGGGTGACGCCCAGCCCCCGGGGATCCGGTTGGTTACCTCCTGCCCCTGGGGATGCAGCGGGTGACGCCCAGCCCCCGGGGATCCGGTTGGTTACCTCCTGCCCCTGGGGATGCAGCGGGTGACGCCCAGCACCCGGGGATCCGGTTGGTTACCTCCTGCCCCTGGGGATGCAGCGGGTGACGCCCAGCCCCCGGGGATCCGGTTGGTTACCTCCTGCCCCTGGGGATGCAGCGGGTGACGCCCAGCCCCCGGGGATCCGGTTGGTTACCTCCTGCCCCTGGGGATGCAGCGGGTGACGCCCAGCCCCCGGGGATCCGGTTGGTTACCTCCTGTCCCTGGGGATGCAGCGGGTGACGTCCAGCCCCTGGGGATCCGGTTGGTTACCTCCTGCCCATGGGGATTTTGAGGGTATCGGCCGGCAGAGGCTTTCCAGTGATGGCAGTGAGATGGTTTGGGGTCCCGGGGATGAGCAGACACTAGATTGTAAGCTCTTGCACCCAGGAGCCTCTGTGAATGGAGCGGAGTTGCATAATGTGGTGTAGATGAGGTCACGTCAGCGTGCGGGGGGTCCGTGTGTCTCGCTACAGACGTCATCTCTGCCGTTCTGTAAACTTGGCGCAGCCTGGACGAAGAGTCACACGAGAGCCCGAGAGGTGATCATGTGACATAAACACGCGGACCCCCATCTCCACGACCCCCCACAGATCACATTCCACCACACTCTTCTATCTCCTGTCACCCTTCATAGTCACTTTCTTCTACGTGACCCCACAATTCCAAGGAGCTGTTCATCCTGCACCTCCTGGTTCCTGCAGCAGACACTATAGGATATCAGCAGCTGGGGCTCTGGCGGTGTTCACACTGAGCGGAGGCGGATGTTTATGGTCTCTGGATCTCATCTCACAGGATTGAGGTCTGGACTTTCTCTCCGGGAATTAACCTATTTTCCGATGTGGAGCCGGTGTCCCCTCCCGCCCCCGGTCATCCTCACCTGGCCCAGACTATGTAGGTCACCTCCAGATGTGACCGGCGAGCCACAGACTTATGGCCCAGGAATCTGCAAGTGTCACGACACCCCAGCTGTGCCTCAGACACCTGGAGTCGGCACGGATTTATCAGAAACCCCCAAACATAAAACACATTAAAATTGTAATCTGCAAGACTCTACTCTAGTCCCACCCAAAGCTGCAGATCGCTCAGCGCCGTGCTCATCTCCCATAATGCACCTCAGGGTAACAGCAGCTCTGGATGTGACTGGAGTAGACATGACAATGGCAGGTTATGTGTTAATTATCACATGTCGCGGGTCAATGTTTGACACAAAGTGTGAACAGAGGTGAAGACCCCCCTGAAATCTTCCACCAGAAGCCGCGACGCAGGGCAGCGGTTACATCATTAACAGGATGAACAATAATTCATGGCGCCGTTCACATTACATTTCATGCAGCGTCAACTGTGAACGCGAGAAATAAGAAGGATCCTGTCCTCTAATCACATCCAGAGCTGTGCTGAACAGTCCCAGCGTATGTGACCCCAGTCCCAGCGTATGTGACCCCAGTCCCAGCGTATGTGACCCCAGTCCCAGCGTATCTGACCCCAGTCCCAGCGTATGTGACCCCAGTCCCAGCGTATCTGACCCCAGTCCCAGCGTATCTGACCCCAGTCCCAGCGTATCTGACCCCAGTCCCAGCGTATCTGACCCCAGTCCCAGCGTATCCGACCCCAGTCCCAGCGTATGTGACCCCAGTCCCAGCGTATGTGACCCCAGTCCCAGCGTATCTGACCCCCGGCGTCTCCTGTATTGGGTGAACACGTTTCCTCTACATCTCCCATGGTGCAATACAGGAGAATAGGAGGAATGACTGTGCGTGCTGCTTTGGGTGGGATTGGAGCAGGACCAGTGTAATCCACTCCATCAGCACAACCACAGGTAATAACATGTAATACCGCCATATGGGTCATGTATAGCGCTGACACAGGTAATAAAGTGTAATACCGCCATATGGACCATGTATAGCGCTGACACAGGTAATAACGTGTAGTACCGCCATATGGACCATGTATAGCGCTGACACAGGTGATAACGTGTAATACCGCCATATGGGCCATGTATAGCGCTGACACAGGTGATAACGTGTAATACCGCCATATGGGCCATGTATAGCGCTGACACAGGTGATAACGTGTAATACCGCCATATGGGCCATGTATAGCGCTGACACAGGTGATAACATGTAATACCGCCATATGGGCCATGTATAGCGCTGACACAGGTGATAACGTGTAATACCGCCATATGGGCCATATATAGCGCTGACACAGGTAATAACGGGTAATACCGCCATATGGACCATGTATAGCGCTGGCACAGGTAATAACGTGTAATACCGCCATATGGACCATGTATAGCGCTGACACAGGTAATAACGTGTAATACCGCCATATGGACCATGTATAGCGCTGACACAGGTAATAACGTGTAATACCGCCATATGGACCATTTATGGCGCTGGCACAGGTAATAACGTGTAATACCGCTATATGGACCATGTATAGCGCTGACACAGGTAATAACGTGTAATACCGCCATATGGACCATGTATTGCGCTGACACAGGTGATAACATGTAATACAGCCATATGGACCATGTATAGCGCTGGCACAGGTAATAACGTGTAATACCGCCATATGGACCATATGTTTACACTCATCTCTTCTACATGTTGTGTTTACACTCATCTCTTCTACATGTTGTGTTTACACGCGGCTCTTCTACATGTTGTGTTTACACTCGGCTCTTCTACATGTTGTGTTTACACTCGGCTCTTCTACATGTCGTGTTTACACTCGGCTCTTCTACATGTCGTGTTTACACGCGGCTCTTCTACATGTCGTGTTTACACTCGGCTCTTCTACATGTCGTGTTTACACTCGGCTCTTCTACATGTCGTGTTTACACTCGGCTCTTCTACATGTCGTGTTTACACTCGGCTCTTCTACATGTCGTGTTTACACTCGGCTCTTCTACATGTCGTGTTTACACTCGGCTCTTCTACATGTTGTGTTTACACTCGGCTCTTGCACATCCGCCCTGAGCAGTGTTGGTTTCCATCCATCTGCTATAGACATGATGCTATTCTGGGAAGTCGTCTCTGTGGCGGTGTAGAGGTGCGTGCACTATATGGCAGTGTAGAGGTGCGTGCACTATATGGCAGTGTAGAGGTGCGTGCACTATATGGCGGTGACATGTGTAACCTGGTATTGGTAAACACTAGGAGGATGTTACACCGGAGGGGGGGGGGGGGGGGGGCTGTCTCGTGTTAAAGTGCAATAATCAGAAGTGAGAAATGGGCAGCAGAGCATGGAGCAGGGAGCACGTGCCCCCGCTGCCTGCTGCCTGATCATGTGACCGGTACCAGAGGACATCAACATTACTGCGATCAACAGGTAAGAGCGCATTGTCCTGTACATAATGTACAACCCGCTCAGCTCCTCCTGCTCTATAACATGCTGCCTGCAGATAGGACACCATGTACAATCTGCTCAGCTCCTCCTGCTCTATAACATGCTGCCTGCAGATAGGACACTATGTACAATCTTCTCAGCTCCTCCTGCTCTATAACATGCTGCCTGCAGATAGGACACTATATACAATGTGCTCAGCTCCTCCTGCTCTATAACATGCTGCCTGCAGATAGGACACCATGTACAATCTGCTCAGCTCCTCCTGCTCTATAACATGCTGCCTGCATATAGGACACTATGTACAATGTGCTCAGCTCCTCCTGCTCTATAACATGCTTCCTGCAGATAGGACACTATATACTGACTGCTCAGCTCCTCCTGCTCTATAACATGCTGCCTGCAGATAGGACACTATGTACAATCTGCTCAGCTCCTCCTGCTCTATAACATGCTGCCTGCAGATAGGACACTATGTACAATCTGCTCAGCTCCTCCTGCTCTATAACATGCTGCCTGCAGATAGGACACCATGTATAATCTGCTCAGCTCCTCCTACTGTATAACATGCTGCCTGCAGATAGGACACCGTGTACGATCTGCTCAGCTCCTCCTGCTCTATAACATGCTCCCTGCAGATATGGCACTATGTACAATCTGCTCAGCTCCTCCTGCTCTATAACATGCTGCCTGCAGATAGGACACTGTGTACAATCTGCTCAGCTCCTCCTGCTCTATAACATGCTGCCTGCAGATAGGACACTATGTACAATCTGCTCAGCTCCTCCTTCTCTATAACATGCTGCCTGCAGATAGGACACTATGTACAATCTGCTCAGCTCCTCCTTCTCTATAACATGCTGCCTGCAGATAGGACACTATGTACAATCTGCTCAGCTCCTCCTTCTCTATAACATGCTGCCTGCAGATAGGACACTATGTACAATATGCTCAGCTCCTCCTGCTCTATAACATGCTGCCTGCAGATAGGACACTATGTACAAGCTGCTCAGCTCCTCCTTCTCTATAACATGCTGCCTGCAGATAGGACACTATGTACAATCTGCTCAGCTCCTCCTGCTCTATAACATGCTGCCTGCAGATAGGACACTATATACAATCTGCTCAGCTCCTCCTGCTCTATAACATGCTGCCTGCAGATAGGACACTATATACAATCTGCTCAGCTCCTCCTGCTCTATAACATGCTGCCTGCAGATAGGACACTATATACAATCTGCTCAGCTCCTCCTGCTCTATAACATGCTGCCTGCAGATAGGACACTATATACAATCTGCTCAGCTCCTCCTGCAGGTAACAAGTTGAGTTCCACTTTCCTGTAACTTGTAAGGTTTCTGTCTGTGTATTGTGTCTCTTGTTTCAGTTGAGGTTTCCTGTAACTCTCTCAGTCCTTCCTCAGGTCCATGTATTGTATCTATCTATCTCTATCTATCTCTATCTATCTCTATCTATCTCTATCTATCTCTATGTGTCTCCTTTCTCCTTGTGTCTGTGGCTGCAGGTGTGGAGAGGGTTAATCTTTATGATTTCTCTATATGATCCCTGCAGCCTCCGGGGGTCATTCTCTATTGTGTCTGTAGGACATTTAAATCTGACGACATCTCAGAACTTCCTCCAGCGACTCCGGGACCTTTAACTTCTCCATCACTGACCGGTAAGTGCCCCCCATGTGTCCTCCAGGGGTCTGTAACTGTATATACATCATGCAGAGAGGGGGGTGGGGAATCTATTACTCTCTGTTATCAGCCATTACATCCCGGGGAGAGGAGACTGTACAGGGGGGATACAATCTATTACTCTCTGTTATCAGCCATTACATCCCGGGGAGAGGAGACTGTACAGGGGGGATACAATCTATTACTCTCTGTTATCAGCCATTACATCCCGGGGAGAGGAGACTGTACAGGGGGGGATACAATCTATTACTCTCTGTTATCAGCCATTACACCCCGGGGAGAGGAGACTGTACAGGGGGGGATACAATCTATTACTCTCTGTTATCAGCCATTACATCCCGGGGAGAGGAGACTGTACAGGGGGGGATACAATCTATTACTCTCTGTTATCAGCCATTACACCCCGGGGAGAGGAGACTGTACAGGGGGGGATACAATCTATTACTCTCTGTTATCAGCCATTACACCCCGGGGAGAGGAGACTGTACAGGGGGGATACAATCTATTACTCTCTGTTATCAGCCATTACACCCCGGGGAGAGGAGACTGTACAGGGGGGATACAATCTATTACTCTCTGTTATCAGCCATTACACCCCGGGGAGAGGAGACTGTACAGGGGGGATACAATCTATTACTCTCTGTTATCAGCCATTACACCCCGGGGAGAGGAGACTGTACAGGGGGGATACAATCTATTACTCTCTGTTATCAGCCATTACACCCCGGGGAGAGGAGACTATACAGGGGGATACAATCTATTACTCTCTGTTATCAGCCATTACACCCCGGGGAGAGGAGACTGTACAGGGGGATACAATCTATTACTCTCTGTTATCAGCCATTACACCCCGGGGAGAGGAGACTGTACAGGGGGATACAATCTATTACTCTCTGTTATCAGCCATTACACCCCGGGGAGAGGAGACTATACAGGGGGATACAATCTATTACTCTCTGTTATCAGCCATTACACCCCGGGGAGAGGAGACTGTACAGGGGGGATACAATCTATTACTCTCTGTTATCAGCCATTACACCCCGGGGAGAGGAGACTGTACAGGGGGATACAATCTATTACTCTCTGTTATCAGCCATTACACCCCGGGGAGAGGAGACTATACAGGGGGATACAATCTATTACTCTCTGTTATCAGCCATTACACCCCGGGGAGAGGAGACTGTACAGGGGGGATACAATCTATTACTCTCTGTTATCAGCCATTACACCCCGGGGAGAGGAGACTGTACAGGGGGGATACAATCTATTACTCTCTGTTATCAGCCATTACATCCCGGGGAGAGGAGACTGTACAGGGGGATACAATCTATTACTCTCTGTTATCAGCCATTACATCCCGGGGAGAGGAGACTGTACAGGGGGGGATACAATCTATTACTCTCTGTTATCAGTCATTACACCCCGGGGAGAGGAGACTGTACAGGGGGATACAATCTATTACTCTCTGTTATCAGCCATTACATCCCGGGGAGAGGAGACTGTACAGGGGGGATACAATCTATTACTCTCTGTTATCAGCCATTACACCCCGAGGAGAGGAGACTGTACAGGGGGATACAATCTATTACTCTCTGTTATCAGCCATTACATCCCGGGGAGAGGAGACTGTACAGGGGGAGGATACAATCTATTACTCTCTGTTATCAGCCATTACATCCCGGGGAGAGGAGACTGTACAGGGGGGGATACAATCTATTACTCTCTGTTATCAGCCATTACATCCCGGGGAGAGGAGACTGTACAGGGGGGATACAATCTATTACTCTCTGTTATCAGCCATTACATCCCGGGGAGAGGAGACTGTACAGGGGGGGATACAATCTATTACTCTCTGTTATCAGCCATTACACCCCGGGGAGAGGAGACTGTACAGGGGGGATACAATCTATTACTCTCTGTTATCAGCCATTACATCCCGGGGAGAGGAGACTGTACAGGGGGGGATACAATCTATTACTCTCTGTTATCAGCCATTACATCCCGGGGAGAGGAGACTGTACAGGGGGGATACAATCTATTACTCTCTGTTATCAGCCATTACATCCCGGGGAGAGGAGACTGTACAGGGGGGATACAATCTATTACTCTCTGTTATCAGCCATTACATCCCGGGGAGAGGAGACTGTACAGGGGGGGATACAATCTATTACTCTCTGTTATCAGCCATTACATGCCAGGGAGAGGAGACTGTACAGGGGGATACAATCTATTACTCTCTGTTATCAGCCATTACATCCCGGGGAGAGGAGACTGTACAGGGGGGGATACAATCTATTACTCTCTGTTATCAGCCATTACACCCCGGGGAGAGGAGACTGTACAGGGGGGATACAATCTATTACTCTCTGTTATCAGCCATTACATCCCGGGGAGAGGAGACTGTACAGGGGGGGATACAATCTATTACTCTCTGTTATCAGCCATTACATCCCGGGGAGAGGAGACTGTACAGGGGGGATACAATCTATTACTCTCTGTTATCAGCCATTACACCCCGGGGAGAGGAGACTGTACAGGGGGAATACAATCTATTACTCTCTGTTATCAGCCATTACACCCCGGGGAGAGGAGACTGTACAGGGGGGATACAATCTATTACTCTCTGTTATCAGCCATTACACCCCGGGGAGAGGAGACTGTACAGGGGGGGGGATACAATCTATTACTCTCTGTTATCAGCCATTACATCCCGGGGAGAGGAGACTGTACAGGGGGGGATACAATCTATTACTCTCTGTTATCAGCCATTACACCCCGGGGAGAGGAGACTGTACAGGGGGAGGATACAATCTATTACTCTCTGTTATCAGCCATTACACCCCGGGGAGAGGAGACTGTACAGGGGGGGATACAATCTATTACTCTCTGTTATCAGCCATTACATCCCGGGGAGAGGAGACTGTACAGGGGGATACAATCTATTACTCTCTGTTATCAGCCATTACATCCCGGGGAGAGGAGACTGTACAGGGGGGATACAATCTATTACTCTCTGTTATCAGCCATTACACCCCGAGGAGAGGAGACTGTACAGGGGGATACAATCTATTACTCTCTGTTATCAGCCATTACACCCCGGGGAGAGGAGACTGTACAGGGGGATACAATCTATTACTCTCTGTTATCAGCCATTACACCCCGGGGAGAGGAGACTGTACAGGGGGGATACAATCTATTACTCTCTGTTATCAGCCATTACATCCCGGGGAGAGGAGACTGTACAGGGGGGATACAATCTATTACTCTCTGTTATCAGCCATTACATCCCGGGGAGAGGAGACTGTACAGGGGGGGATACAATCTATTACTCTCTGTTATCAGCCATTACACCCCGGGGAGAGGAGACTGTACAGGAAGGATACAATCTATTACTCTCTGTTATCAGCCATTACACCCCGGGGAGAGGAGACTGTACAGGGGGGATACAATCTACTACTCTCTGTTATCAGCCATTACATCCCGGGGAGAGGAGACTGTACAGGGGGATACAATCTATTACTCTCTGTTATCAGCCATTACATCCCGGGGAGAGGAGACTGTACAGGGGGGGATACAATCTATTACTCTCTGTTATCAGCCATTACACCCCGGGGAGAGGAGACTGTTCAGGGGGATACAATCTATTACTCTCTGTTATCAGCCATTACATCCCGGGGAGAGGAGACTGTTCAGGGGGATACAATCTATTACTCTCTGTTATCAGCCATTACACCCCGGGGAGAGGAGACTGTACAGGGGGGGATACAATCTATTACTCTCTGTTATCAGCCATTACACCCCGGGGGAGGAGACTGTACAGGGGGGATACAATCTATTACTCTCTGTTATCAGCCATTACACCCCGGGGAGAGGAGACTGTACAGGGGGATACAATCTATTACTCTCTGTTATCAGCCATTTCATCCTGGGGAGAGGAGACTGTACAGGGGGGGGATACAATCTATTACTCTCTGTTATCAGCCATTACACCCCGGGGAGAGGAGACTGTACAGGGGGGGATACAATCTATTACTCTCTGTTATCAGTCATTACATCCCGGGGAGAGGAGACTGTACAGGGGGGGTACAATCTATTAGTCTCTGTTATCAGCCATTACACCCCGGGGAGAGGAGACTGTACAGGGGGGATACAATCTATTACTCTCTGTTATCAGCCATTACACCCCGGGGAGAGGAGACTGTACAGGGGGGATACAATCTATTACTCTCTGTTATCAGCCATTACACCCCGGGGAGAGGAGACTGTACAGGGAGGATACAATCTATTACTCTCTGTTATCAGCCATTACACCCCGGGGAGAGGAGACTGTACAGGGGGGGATACAATCTATTACTCTCTGTTATCAGCCATTACATCCCAGGGAGAGGAGACTGTACAGGGGGGATACAATCTATTACTCTCTGTTATCAGCCATTACATCCCGGGGAGAGGAGACTGTACAGGGGGGGATACAATCTATTACTCTCTGTTATCAGCCATTACATCCCGGGGAGAGGAGACTGTACAGGGGGGATACAATCTATTACTCTCTGTTATCAGCCATTACACCCCGGGGAGAGGAGACTGTACAGGGGGATACAATCTATTACTCTCTGTTATCAGCCATTACATCCTGGGGAGAGGAGACTGTACAGGGGGATACAATCTATTACTCTCTGTTATCAGCCATTACACCCCGGGGAGAGGAGACTGTACAGGGGGGATACAATCTATTACTCTCTGTTATCAGCCATTACATCCCGGGGAGAGGAGACTGTACAGGGGGGATACAATCTATTACTCTCTGTTATCAGCCATTACACCCCGGGGAGAGGAGACTGTACAGGGGGGGATACAATCTATTACTCTCTGTTATCAGCCATTACATCCCAGGGAGAGGAGACTGTACAGGGGGGATACAATCTATTACTCTCTGTTATCAGCCATTACATCCCGGGGAGAGGAGACTGTACAGAGGGGGATACAATCTATTACTCTCTGTTATCAGCCATTACATCCCGGGGAGAGGAGACTGTACAGGGGGATACAATCTATTACTCTCTGTTATCAGCCATTACACCCCGGGGAGAGGAGACTGTACAGGGGGATACAATCTATTACTCTCTGTTATCAGCCATTACATCCCGGGGAGAGGAGACTGTACAGGGGGGGATACAATCTATTACTCTCTGTTATCAGCCATTACACCCCGGGGAGAGGAGACTGTACAGGGGGGATACAATCTATTACTCTCTGTTATCAGCCATTACACCCCGGGGAGAGGAGACGGTACAGGGGGATACAATCTATTACTCTCTGTTATCAGCCATTACATCCCGGGGAGAGGAGACTGTACAGGGGGGGATACAATCTATTACTCTCTGTTATCAGCCATTACACCCCGGGGAGAGGAGACTGTACAGGGGGGATACAATCTATTACTCTCTGTTATCAGCCATTACACCCCGGGGAGAGGAGACTGTACAGGAGGATACAATCTATTACTCTCTGTTATCAGCCATTACATCCCGGGGAGAGGAGACTGTACAGGGGGGGGATACAATCTATTACTCTCTGTTATCAGCCATTACATCCCGGGGAGAGGAGACTGTACAGGGGGATACAATCTATTACTCTCTGTTATCAGCCATTACACCCCGGGGAGAGGAGACTGTACAGGGGGGGATACAATCTATTACTCTCTGTTATCAGCCATTACATCCCGGGGAGAGGAGACTGTACAGGGGGGGATACAATCTATTACTCTCTGTTATCAGCCATTACATCCCGGGGAGAGGAGACTGTACAGGGGGGATACAATCTATTACTCTCTGTTATCAGCCATTACACCCCGGGGAGAGGAGACTGTACAGGGGGGATACAATCTATTACTCTCTGTTATCAGCCATTACATCCCGGGGAGAGGAGACTGTACAGGGGGGATACAATCTATTACTCTCTGTTATCAGCCATTACATCCCGGGGAGAGGAGACTGTACAGGGGGGGGGGGGGATACAATCTATTACTCTCTGTTATCAGCCATTACATCCCGGGGAGAGGAGACTGTACAGGGGGGGGGATACAATCTATTACTCTCTGTTATCAGCCATTACACCCCGGGGAGAGGAGACTGTACAGGGGGATACAATCTATTACTCTCTGTTATCAGCCATTACACCCCGGGGGAGAGGAGACTGTACAGGCGGATACAATCTATTACTCTCTGTTATCAGCCATTACACCCCGGGGAGAGGAGACTGTACAGGGGGGGGATACAATCTATTACTCTCTGTTATCAGCCATTACACCCCGGGGAGAGGAGACTGTACAGGGGGGGGATACAATCTATTACTCTCTGTTATCAGCCATTACATCCCGGGGAGAGGAGACTGTACAGGGGGGGATACAATCTATTACTCTCTGTTATCAGCCATTACACCCCGGGGAGAGGAAACTGTACAGGGGGGGATACAATCTATTACTCTCTGTTATCAGCCATTACATCCCGGGGAGAGGAGACTGTACAGGGGGGATACAATCTATTACTCTCTGTTATCAGCCATTACATCCCGGGGAGAGGAGACTGTACAGGGGGGGATACAATCTATTACTCTCTGTTATCAGCCATTACATCCCGGGGAGAGGAGACTGTACAGGGGGATACAATCTATTACTCTCTGTTATCAGCCATTACATCCCGGGGAGAGGAGACTGTACAGGGGGGATACAATCTATTACTCTCTGTTATCAGCCATTACACCCCGAGGAGAGGAGACTGTACAGGGGGATACAATCTATTACTCTCTGTTATCAGCCATTACATCCCGGGGAGAGGAGACTGTACAGGGGGATACAATCTATTACTCTCTGTTATCAGCCATTACACCCCGGGGAGAGGAGACTGTACAGGGGGGATACAATCTATTACTCTCTGTTATCAGCCATTACATCCCGGGGAGAGGAGACTGTACAGGGGGGATACAATCTATTACTCTCTGTTATCAGCCATTACATCCCGGGGAGAGGAGACTGTACAGGGGGGGATACAATCTATTACTCTCTGTTATCAGCCATTACATCCCGGGGAGAGGAGACTGTACAGGGGGGGGATACAATCTATTACTCTCTGTTATCAGCCATTACATCCCGGGGAGAGGAGACTGTACAGGGGGATACAATCTATTACTCTCTGTTATCAGCCATTACATCCCGGGGAGAGGAGACTGTACAGAGGGGGATACAATCTATTACTCTCTGTTATCAGCCATTACACCCCGGGGAGAGGAGACTGTACAGGGGGGGATACAATCTATTACTCTCTGTTATCAGCCATTACACCCCGGGGAGAGGAGACTGTACAGGGGGGATACAATCTATTACTCTCTGTTATCAGCCATTACACCCCGGGGAGAGGAGACTGTACAGGGGGGATACAATCTATTACTCTCTGTTATCAGCCATTACATCCCGGGGAGAGGAGACTGTACAGGGGGGGGGGATACAATCTATTACTCTCTGTTATCAGCCATTACATCCCGGGGAGAGGAGACTGTACAGGGAGGATACAATCTATTACTCTCTGTTATCAGCCATTACACCCCGGGGAGAGGAGACTGTACAGGAAGGATACAATCTATTACTCTCTGTTATCAGCCATTACACCCCGGGGAGAGGAGACTGTACAGGGGGGATACAATCTATTACTCTCTGTTATCAGCCATTACATCCCGGGGAGAGGAGACTGTACAGGGGGATACAATCTATTACTCTCTGTTATCAGCCATTACATCCCGGGGAGAGGAGACTGTACAGGGGGGGATACAATCTATTACTCTCTGTTATCAGTCATTACATCCCGGGGAGAGGAGACTGTACAGGGGGGGATACAATCTATTACTCTCTGTTATCAGCCATTACACCCCGGGAAGAGGAGACTGTACAGGGGGGATACAATCTATTACTCTCTGTTATCAGCCATTACATCCCGGGGAGAGGAGACTGTACAGGGGGGGTACAATCTATTACTCTCTGTTATCAGCCATTACACCCCGGGGAGAGGAGACTGTACAGGGGGGGATACAATCTATTACTCTCTGTTATCAGCCATTACACCCCGGGGAGAGGAGACTGTACAGGGGGATACAATCTATTACTCTCTGTTATCAGCCATTACATCCCAGGGAGAGGAGACTGTACAGGGGGATACAATCTATTACTCTCTGTTATCAGCCATTACACCCCGGGAAGAGGAGACTGTACAGGGGGATACAATCTATTACTCTCTGTTATCAGCCATTACACCCCGGGGAGAGGAGACTGTACAGGGGGATACAATCTATTACTCTCTGTTATCAGCCATTACATCCCGGGGAGAGGAGACTGTACAGGGGGGATACAATCTATTACTCTCTGTTATCAGCCATTACATCCCGGGGAGAGGAGACTGTACAGGGGGGATACAATCTATTACTCTCTGTTATCAGCCATTACATCCCGGGGAGAGGAGACTGTACAGGGGGGGATACAATCTATTACTCTCTGTTATCAGCCATTACATCCCGGGGAGAGGAGACTGTACAGGGGGATACAATCTATTACTCTCTGTTATCAGCCATTACACCCCGGGGAGAGGAGACTATACAGGGGGATACAATCTATTACTCTCTGTTATCAGCCATTACACCCCGGGGAGAGGAGACTGTACAGGGGGGGATACAATCTATTACTCTCTGTTATCAGCCATTACACCCCGGGGAGAGGAGACTGTACAGGGGGGATACAATCTATTACTCTCTGTTATCAGCCATTACATCCCGGGGAGAGGAGACTGTACAGGGGGGGGATACAATCTATTACTCTCTGTTATCAGCCATTACATCCCGGGGAGAGGAGACTGTACAGAGGGGGATACAATCTATTACTCTCTGTTATCAGCCATTACACCCCGGGGAGAGGAGACTGTACAGGGGGGATACAATCTATTACTCTCTGTTATCAGCCATTACACCCCGGGGAGAGGAGACTGTACAGGGGGGATACAATCTATTACTCTCTGTTATCAGCCATTACATCCCGGGGAGAGGAGACTGTACAGGGGGGGGATACAATCTATTACTCTCTGTTATCAGCCATTACACCCCGGGGAGAGGAGACTGTACAGGGGGGATACAATCTATTACTCTCTGTTATCAGCCATTACATCCCGGGGAGAGGAGACTGTACAGGGGGGGGATACAATCTATTACTCTCTGTTATCAGCCATTACACCCCGGGGAGAGGAGACTGTACAGGGGGGGATACAATCTATTACTCTCTGTTATCAGCCATTACATCCCGGGGAGAGGAGACTGTACAGGGGGGATACAATCTATTACTCTCTGTTATCAGCCATTACATCCCGGGGAGAGGAGACTGTACAGGGGGGGATACAATCTATTACTCTCTGTTATCAGCCATTACACCCCGGGGAGAGGAGACTGTACAGGGGGGATACAATCTATTACTCTCTGTTATCAGCCATTACATCCCGGGGAGAGGAGACTGTACAGGGGGGATACAATCTATTACTCTCTGTTATCAGCCATTACATCCCGGGGAGAGGAGACTGTACAGGGGGGATACAATCTATTACTCTCTGTTATCAGCCATTACACCCCGGGGAGAGGAGACTGTACAGGGGGGATACAATCTATTACTCTCTGTTATCAGCCATTACATCCCGGGGAGAGGAGACTGTACAGGGGGGGGATACAATCTATTACTCTCTGTTATCAGCCATTACATCCCGGGGAGAGGAGACTGTACAGGGGGGGATACAATCTATTACTCTCTGTTATCAGCCATTACATCCCGGGGAGAGGAGACTGTACAGGGGGGATACAATCTATTACTCTCTGTTATCAGCCATTACACCCCGGGGAGAGGAGACTGTACAGGGGGGGATACAATCTATTACTCTCTGTTATCAGCCATTACATCCCGGGGAGAGGAGACTGTACAGGGGGGGGGGATACAATCTATTACTCTCTGTTGTTATCAGCCATTACACCCCGGGGAGAGGAGACTGTACAGGAAGGATACAATCTATTACTCTCTGTTATCAGCCATTACATCCCGGGGAGAGGAGACTGTACAGGGGGGGGGATACAATCTATTACTCTCTGTTATCAGCCATTACATCCCGGGGAGAGGAGACTGTACAGGGGGGGGGATACAATCTATTACTCTCTGTTATCAGCCATTACACCCCGGGGGAGAGGAGACTGTACAGGGGGGATACAATCTATTACTCTCTGTTATCAGCCATTACACCCTGGGGAGAGGAGACTGTACAGGGGGGGATACAATCTATTACTCTCTGTTATCAGCCATTACACCCCGGGGAGAGGAGACTGTACAGGGGGGGGATACAATCTATTACTCTCTGTTATCAGCCATTACATCCCAGGGAGAGGAGACTGTACAGGGGGATACAATCTATTACTCTCTGTTATCAGCCATTACACCCCGGGGAGAGGAGACTGTACAGGGGGATACAATCTATTACTCTCTGTTATCAGCCATTACACCCCGGGGAGAGGAGACTGTACAGGGGGGGATACAATCTATTACTCTCTGTTATCAGCCATTACATCCCGGGGAGAGGAGACTGTACAGGGGGGATACAATCTATTACTCTCTGTTATCAGCCATTACATCCCGGGGAGAGGAGACTGTACAGGGGGGGATACAATCTATTACTCTCTGTTATCAGCCATTACACCCCGGGGAGAGGAGACTGTACAGGGGGGATACAATCTATTACTCTCTGTTATCAGCCATTACATCCCGGGGAGAGGAGACTGTACAGGGGGGGGATACAATCTATTACTCTCTGTTATCAGCCATTACACCCCGGGGAGAGGAGACTGTACAGGGGGGATACAATCTATTACTCTCTGTTATCAGCCATTACATCCCGGGGAGAGGAGACTGTACAGGGGGGGGGATACAATCTATTACTCTCTGTTATCAGCCATTACACCCCGGGGAGAGGAGACTGTACAGGAAGGATACAATCTATTACTCTCTGTTATCAGCCATTACATCCCGGGGAGAGGAGACTGTACAGGGGGGGGATACAATCTATTACTCTCTGTTATCAGCCATTACACCCCGGGGAGAGGAGACTGTACAGGGGGGGGATACAATCTATTACTCTCTGTTATCAGCCATTACACCCCGGGGAGAGGAGACTGTACAGGGGGGGATACAATCTATTACTCTCTGTTATCAGCCTTTACATCCCCGGGGAGAGGAGACTGTACAGGGGGGGATACAATCTATTACTCTCTGTTATCAGCCATTACACCCCGGGGAGAGGAGACTGTACAGGGGGGGATACAATCTATTACTCTCTGTTATCAGCCATTACATCCCAGGGGAGAGGAGACTGTACAGGGGGGATACAATCTATTACTCTCTGTTATCATCCTCCTTTACATTTTTGGGGGGGAGGAGACTGTACAGGGGGATACAATCTATTACTCTCTGTTATCAGCCATTACACCCCGGGGAGAGGAGACTGTACAGGGAGGATACAATCTATTACTCTCTGTTATCAGCCATTACACCCTGGGGAGAGGAGACTGTACAGGGGGATACAATCTATTACTCTCTGTTATCAGCCATTACACCCCGGGGAGAGGAGACTGTACAGGGGGGGATACAATCTATTACTCTCTGTTATCAGCCATTACATCCCGGGGAGAGGAGACTGTACAGGGGGGATACAATCTATTACTCTCTGTTATCAGCCATTACACCCCGGGGAGAGGAGACTGTACAGGGGGGATACAATCTATTACTCTCTGTTATCAGCCATTACACCCCGGGGAGAGGAGACTGTACAGGGGGGATACAATCTATTACTCTCTGTTATCAGCCATTACACCCCGGGGAGAGGAGACTGTACAGGGGGGATACAATCTATTACTCTCTGTTATCAGCCATTACACCCCGGGGAGAGGAGACTGTACAGGGGGGATACAATCTATTACTCTCTGTTATCAGCCATTACATCCCGGGGAGAGGAGACTGTACAGGGGGATACAATCTATTACTCTCTGTTATCAGCCATTACATCCCGGGGAGAGGAGACTGTACAGGGGGGATACAATCTATTACTCTCTGTTATCAGCCATTACACCCCGGGGAGAGGAGACTGTACAGGGGGGATACAATCTATTACTCTCTGTTATCAGCCATTACACCCCGGGGAGAGGAGACTGTACAGGGGGGATACAATCTATTACTCTCTGTTATCAGCCATTACACCCCGGGGAGAGGAGACTGTACAGGGGGGATACAATCTATTACTCTCTGTTATCAGCCATTACACCCCGGGGAGAGGAGACTGTACAGGGGGGATACAATCTATTACTCTCTGTTATCAGCCATTACACCCCGGGGAGAGGAGACTGTACAGGGGGGGGATACAATCTATTACTCTCTGTTATCAGCATTACATCCCGGGCGAGAGGAGACTGTACAGGGGGGGAAACAATCCTATTACTCTCTGTTAGTTATCAGCCATTACATCCCGGGGAGAGGAGACTGTACAGGGGGGGATACAATCTATTACTCTCTGTTATCAGCCATTACATCCCGGGGAGAGGAGACTGTACAGGGGGGGATACAATCTATTACTCTCTGTTATCAGCCATTACACCCCGGGGAGAGGAGACTGTACAGGGGGGATACAATCTATTACTCTCTGTTATCAGCCATTACACCCCGGGGGAGAGGAGACTGTACAGGGGGGGGATACAATCTATTACTCTCTGTTATCAGCCATTACACCCCGGGGAGAGGAGACAGTACAGGGGGGGATACAATCTATTACTCTCTGTTATCAGCCATTACACCCCGGGGAGAGGAGACTGTACAGGGGGGGATACAATCTATTACTCTCTGTTATCAGCCATTACACCCCGGGGAGAGGAGACTGTACAGGGGGGATACAATCTATTACTCTCTGTTATCAGCCATTACATCCCGGGGAGAGGAGACTGTACAGGGGGGGATACAATCTTTTACTCTCTGTTATCAGCCATTACACCCCGGGGAGAGGAGACTGTACAGGGGGGATACAATCTATTACTCTCTGTTATCAGCCATTACATCCCGGGGAGAGGAGACTGTACAGGGGGGATACAATCTATTACTCTCTGTTATCAGCCATTACATCCTGGGGAGAGGAGACTGTACAGGGGGGATACAATCTATTACTCTCTGTTATCAGCCATTACATCCCGGGGAGAGGAGACTGTACAGGGGATACAATCTATTACTCTCTGTTATCAGCCATTACACCCCGGGGAGAGGAGACTGTACAGGGGGGATACAATCTATTACTCTCTGTTATCAGCCATTACATCCCGGGGAGAGGAGACTGTACAGGGAGGATACAATCTATTACTCTCTGTTATCAGCCATTACACCCCGGGGAGAGGAGACTGTACAGGGGGGATACAATCTATTACTCTCTGTTATCAGCCATTACATCCCGGGGAGAGGAGACTGTACAGGGGGGATACAATCTATTACTCTCTGTTATCAGCCATTACATCCCGGGGAGAGGAGACGGTACAGGGGGATACAATCTATTACTCTCTGTTATCAGCCATTACATCCCGGGAAGAGGAGACTGTACAGGGGGGGATACAATCTATTACTCTCTGTTATCAGCCATTACATCCCGGGGAGAGGAGACTGTACAGGGGGGGATACAATCTATTACTCTCTGTTATCAGCCATTACATCCCGGGAAGAGGAGACTGTACAGGGGGGGATACAATCTATTACTCTCTGTTATCAGCCATTACACCCCGGGGAGAGGAGACTGTACAGGGGGGGATACAATCTATTACTCTCTGTTATCAGCCATTACATCCCGGAGAGAGGAGACTGTACAGGGGGGATACAATCTATTACTCTCTGTTATCAGCCATTACATCCCGGGGAGAGGAGACTGTACAGGGGGATACAATCTATTACTCTCTGTTATCAGCCATTACATCCCGGGGAGAGGAGACTGTACAGGGGGGGATACAATCTATTACTCTCTGTTATCAGCCATTACATCCCGGGGAGAGGAGACTGTACAGGGGGGGATACAATCTATTACTCTCTGTTATCAGCCATTACACCCCGGGGAGAGGAGACTGTACATGGGGGGATACAATCTATTACTCTCTGTTATCAGCCATTACATCCCGGGGAGAGGAGACTGTACATGGGGGATACAATCTATTACTCTCTGTTATCAGCCATTACATCCCGGGGAGAGGAGACTGTACAGGGGGGATACAATCTATTACTCTCTGTTATCAGCCATTACATCCCGGGGAGAGGAGACTGTACAGGGGGGGATACAATCTATTACTCTCTGTTATCAGCCATTACATCCCGGGGAGAGGAGACTGTACAGGGGGGCGGGGGGGTACAATCTATTACTCTCTGTTATCAGCCATTACATCCCGGGGAGAGGAGACTGTACAGGGGGGATACAATCTATTACTCTGTGTTATCAGCCATTACACCCCGGGGAGAGGAGACTGTACAGGGGGGGGGGGGGATACAATCTATTACTCTCTGTTATCAGCCATTACACCCCGGGGAGAGGAGACTGTACAGGGGGATACAATCTATTACTCTCTGTTATCAGCCATTACATCCCGGGGAGAGGAGACTGTACAGGGGGGGGATACAATCTATTACTCTCTGTTATCAGCCATTACACCCCGGGGAGAGGAGACTGTACAGTAGGGATACAATCTATTACTCTCTGTTATCAGCCAGTACACCCCGGGGAGAGGAGACTGTACAGGGGGGATACAATCTATTACTCTCTGTTATCAGCCATTACATCCCGGGGAGAGGAGACTGTTCAGGGGGGGATACAATCTATTACTCTCTGTTATCAGCCATTACACCCCGGGGAGAGGAGACTGTACAGGGGGGATACAATCTATTACTCTCTGTTATCAGCCATTACATCCCGGGGAGAGGAGACTGTACAGGGGGGATACAATCTATTACTCTCTGTTATCAGTCATTACATCCCGGGGAGAGGAGACTGTACAGGGGGGATACAATCTATTACTCTCTGTTATCAGCCATTACATCCCGGGGAGAGGAGACTGTACAGGGGGATACAATCTATTACTCTCTGTTATCAGCCATTACACCCCGGGGAGAGGAGACTGTACAGGGGGGATACAATCTATTACTCTCTGTTATCAGCCATTACACCCCGGGGAGAGGAGACTATACAGGGGGATACAATCTATTACTCTCTGTTATCAGCCATTACACCCCGGGGAGAGGAGACTGTACAGGGAGGATACAATCTATTACTCTCTGTTATCAGCCATTACATCCCGGGGAGAGGAGACTGTACAGGGGGGGATACAATCTATTACTCTCTGTTATCAGCCATTACACCCCGGGGAGAGGAGACTGTACAGGGGGGATACAATCTATTACTCTCTGTTATCAGCCATTACACCCCGGGGAGAGGAGACTGTACAGGGGGATACAATCTATTACTCTCTGTTATCAGCCATTACATCCCGGGGAGAGGAGACTGTACAGGGGGGGATACACTCTATTACTCTCTGTTATCAGCCATTACACCCCGGGGAGAGGAGACTGTACATGGGGGGATGCAATCTATTACTCTCTGTTATCAGCCATTACACCCCGGGGAGAGGAGACTGTACAGGGGGATACAATCTATTACTCTCTGTTATCAGCCATTACATCCCGGGGAGAGGAGACTGTACAGGGGGGGATACAATCTATTACTCTCTGTTATCAGCCATTACATCCCGGGGAGAGGAGACTGTACAGGGGGATACAATCTATTACTCTCTGTTATCAGCCATTACACCCCGGGGAGAGGAGACTGTACAGGGGGGATACAATCTATTACTCTCTGTTATCAGCCATTACACCCCGGGGAGAGGAGACTGTACAGGGGGGATACAATCTATTACTCTCTGTTATCAGCCATTACATCCCGGGGAGAGGAGACTGTACAGGGGGGATACAATCTATTACTCTCTGTTATCAGCCATTACACCCCGGGGAGAGGAGACTGTACAGGGGGAGGATACAAGCTATTGCTCTCTGTTATCAGCCATTACATCCCGGGGAGAGGAGACTGTACAGGGGGGGATACAATCTATTACTCTCTGTTATCAGCCATTACATCCCGGGGAGAGGAGACTGTACAGGGGGGATACAATCTATTACTCTCTGTTATCAGCCATTACATCCCGGGGAGAGGAGACTGTACAGGGGGGGATACAATCTATTACTCTCTGTTATCAGCCATTATACCCCGGGGAGAGGAGACTGTACAGGGGGGATACAATCTATTACTCTCTGTTATCAGCCATTACACCCCGGGGAGAGGAGACTGTACAGGGGGGGATACAATCTATTACTCTCTGTTATCAGCCATTACACCCCGGGGAGAGGAGACTGTACAGGGGGGATACAATCTATTACTCTCTGTTATCAGCCATTACACCCCGGGGAGAGGAGACTGTACAGGGGGGATACAATCTATTACTCTCTGTTATCAGCCATTACACCCCGGGGAGAGGAGACTGTACAGGAGGATACAATCTATTACTCTCTGTTATCAGCCATTACATCCCGGGGAGAGGAGACTGTACAGGGAGGATACAATCTATTACTCTCTGTTATCAGCCATTCCATCCCGGGGAGAGGAGACTGTACAGGGGGGATACAATCTATTACTCTCTGTTATCAGCCATTACACCCCGGGGAGATGAGACTGTACAGGGGGGGGATACAATCTATTACTCTCTGTTATCAGCCATTACATCCCGGGGAGAGGAGACTGTACAGGGGGGATACAATCTATTACTCTCTGTTATCAGCCATTACACCCCGGGGAGAGGAGACTGTACAGGGGGGATACAAGCTATTACTCTCTGTTATCAGCCATTACATCCCGGGGAGAGGAGACTGTACAGGGGGGGATACAATCTATTACTCTCTGTTATCAGCCATTACATCCCGGGGAGAGGAGACTGTACAGGGGGGGATACAATCTATTACTCTCTGTTATCAGCCATTACACCCCGGGGAGAGGAGACTGTACAGGGGGGGGGGGATACAATCTATTACTCTCTGTTATCAGCCATTACACCCCGGGGAGAGGAGACTGTACAGGGGGATACAATCTATTACTCTCTGTTATCAGCCATTACACCCCGGGGAGAGGAGACTGTACAGGGGGGATACAATCTATTACTCTCTGTTATCAGCCATTACATCCCGGGGAGAGGAGACTGTACATGGGGGGATACAATCTATTACTCTCTGTTATCAGCCATTACACCCCGGGGAGAGGAGACTGTACAGGGGGATACAATCTATTACTCTCTGTTATCAGCCATTACATCCCGGGGAGAGGAGACTGTACAGGGGGGGATACAATCTATTACTCTCTGTTATCAGCCATTACACCCCGGGGAGAGGAGACTGTACAGGGGGATACAATCTATTACTCTCTGTTATCAGCCATTACATCCCGGGGAGAAGAGACTGTACAGGGGGGGGGGATACAATCTATTACTCTCTGTTATCAGCCATTACACCCCGGGGAGAGGAGACTGTACAGGGGGATACAATCTATTACTCTCTGTTATCAGCCATTACATCCCGGGGAGAGGAGACTGTACAGGGGGGGGATACAATCTATTACTCTCTGTTATCAGCCATTACACCCCGGGGAGAGGAGACTGTACAGGGGGATACAATCTATTACTCTCTGTTATCAGCCATTACATCCCGGGGAGAGGAGACTGTACAGGGGGGGGGATACAATCTATTACTCTCTGTTATCAGCCATTACACCCCGGGGAGAGGAGACTGTACAGTAGGGATACAATCTATTACTCTCTGTTATCAGCCAGTACACCCCGGGGAGAGGAGACTGTACAGGGGGGATACAATCTATTACTCTCTGTTATCAGCCATTACATCCCGGGGAGAGGAGACTGTACAGGGGGGGATACAATCTATTACTCTCTGTTATCAGCCATTACATCCCGGGGAGAGGAGACTGTACAGGGGGGGGATACAATCTATTACTCTCTGTTATCAGCCATTACATCCCGGGGAGAGGAGACTGTACAGGGGGGATACAATCTATTACTCTCTGTTATCAGCCATTACATCCCGGGGAGAGGAGACTGTACAGGGGGGGGGATACAATCTATTACTCTCTGTTATCAGCCATTACACCCCGGGGAGAGGAGACTGTACAGGGGGGGATACAATCTATTACTCTCTGTTATCAGCCATTACATCCCAGGGAGAGGAGATTGTACAGGGGGATACAATCTATTACTCTCTGTTATCAGCCATTACATCCCGGGGAGAGGAGACTGTACAGGGGGGATACAATCTATTACTCTCTGTTATCAGCCATTACACCCCGGGGAGAGGAGACTGTACAGGGGGGGATACAATCTATTACTCTCTGTTATCAGCCATTACACCCCGGGGAGAGGAGACTGTACAGGGGGTGATACAATCTATTACTCTCTGTTATCAGCCATTACATTCCGGGGAGAGGAGACTGTACAGGGGGGGGGGATACAATCTATTACTCTCTGTTATCAGCCATTACACCCCGGGGAGAGGAGACTGTACAGGAGGATACAATCTATTACTCTCTGTTATCAGCCATTACATCCCGGGGAGAGGAGACTGTACAGGGGGGATACAATCTATTACTCTCTGTTATCAGCCATTACATCCCGGGGAGAGGAGACTGTACAGGGGGGGGAAACAATCTATTACTCTCTGTTATCAGCCATTACATCCCGGGGAGAGGAGACTGTACAGGGGGGGTACAATCTATTACTCTCTGTTATCAGCCATTACACCCCGGGGAGAGGAGACTGTACAGGGGGGGATACAATCTATTACTCTCTGTTATCAGCCATTACACCCCGGGGAGAGGAGACTGTACAGGGGGGATACAATCTATTACTCTCTGTTATCAGCCATTACATCCCAGGGAGAGGAGACTGTACAGGGGGGGATACAATCTATTACTCTCTGTTATCAGCCATTACATCCCGGGGAGAGGAGACTGTACAGGGGGATACAATCTATTACTCTCTGTTATCAGCCATTTCATCCTGGGGAGAGGAGACTGTACAGGGGGATACAATCTATTACTCTCTGTTATCAGCCATTACATCCCGGGGAGAGGAGACTGTACAGGGGGGGATACAATCTATTACTCTCTGTTATCAGCCATTACATCCCGGGGAGAGGAGACTGTACAGGGGGGATACAATCTATTACTCTCTGTTATCAGCCATTACACCCCGGGGAGAGGAGACTGTACAGGGGGATACAATCTATTACTCTCTGTTATCAGCCATTACACCCCGGGGAGAGGAGACTGTACAGGGGGGATACAATCTATTACTCTCTGTTATCAGCCATTACACCCCGGGGAGAGGAGACTGTACAGGGGGATACAATCTATTACTCTCTGTTATCAGCCATTACATCCCGGGGAGAGGAGACTGTACAGGGGGGATACAATCTATTACTCTCTGTTATCAGCCATTACATCCCGGGGAGAGGAGACTGTACAGGGGGGATACAATCTATTACTCTCTGTTATCAGCCATTACATCCCGGGGAGAGGAGACTGTACAGGGGGGGGATACAATCTATTAGTCTCTGTTATCAGCCATTACATCCCGGGGAGAGGAGACTGTACAGGGAGGATACAATCTATTACTCTCTGTTATCAGCCATTACATCCCGGGGAGAGGAGACTGTACAGGGAGGATACAATCTATTACTCTCTGTTATCAGCCATTACACCCCGGGGAGAGGAGACTGTACATGGGGGGATACAATCTATTACTCTCTGTTATCAGCCATTACACCCCGGGGAGAGGAGACTGTACAGGGGGATACAATCTATTACTCTCTGTTATCAGCCATTACACACCGGGGAGAGGAGACTGTACAGGGGGGATACAATCTATTACTCTCTGTTATCAGCCATTACATCCCGGGGAGAGGAGACTGTACAGGGGGGGGGGGGATACAATCTATTACTCTCTGTTATCAGCCATTACACCCCGGGGAGAGGAGACTGTACATGGGGGGGGGGGGGGGGGATACAATCTATTACTCTCTGTTATCAGCCATTACACCCCGGGGAGAGGAGACTGTACATGGGGGGATACAATCTATTACTCTCTGTTATCAGCCATTACATCCCGGGGAGAGGAGACTGTACAGGGGGGGGGGATACAATCTATTACTCTCTGTTATCAGCCATTACATCCCGGGGAGAGGAGACTGTACAGGGGGGATACAATCTATTACTCTCTGTTATCAGCCATTACACCCCGGGGAGAGGAGACTGTACAGGGGGGGATACAATCTATTACTCTCTGTTATCAGCCATTACATCCCGGGGAGAGGAGACTGTACAGGGGGGGGATACAATCTATTACTCTCTGTTATCAGCCATTACACCCCAGGGAGAGGAGACTGTACAGGGGGGATACAATCTATTACTCTCTGTTATCAGCCATTACACCCCGGGGAGAGGAGACTGTACGGGGGGATACAATCTATTACTCTCTGTTATCAGCCATTACACCCCGGGGAGAGGAGTCTGTACAGGGGGGATACAATCTATTACTCTCTGTTATCAGCCATTACACCCCGGGGAGAGGAGACTGTACAGGGAGGATACAATCTATTACTCTCTGTTATCAGCCATTACACCCCGGGGAGAGGAGACTGTACAGGGGGGGATACAATCTATTACTCTCTGTTATCAGCCATTACACCCCGGGGAGAGGAGACTGTACAGGGGGATACAATCTATTACTCTCTGTTATCAGCCATTACATCCCGGGGAGAGGAGACTGTACAGCGGCGATACAATCTATTACTCTCTGTTATCAGCCATTACATCCCGGGGAGAGGAGACTGTACAGGGGGGGATACAATCTATTACTCTCTGTTATCAGCCATTACATCCCGGGGAGAGGAGACTGTACAGGGGGGGATACAATCTATTACTCTCTGTTATCAGCCATTACATCCCGGGGAGAGGAGACTGTACAGGGGGAGGATACAAGCTATTACTCTCTGTTATCAGCCATTACATCCCGGGGAGAGGAGACTGTACAGGGGGGATACAATCTATTACTCTCTGTTATCAGCCATTACATCCCGGGGAGAGGAGACTGTACAGGGGGAGGATACAAGCTATTACTCTCTGTTATCAGCCATTACATCCCGGGGAGAGGAGACTGTACAGGGGGGATACAATCTATTACTCTCTGTTATCAGCCATTACATCCCGGGGAGAGGAGACTGTACAGGGGGGATACAATCTATTACTCTCTGTTATCAGCCATTACACCCCGGGGAGAGGAGACTGTACAGGGGGGATACAATCTATTACTCTCTGTTATCAGCCATTACATCCCGGGGAGAGGAGACTGTACAGTAGGGATACAATCTATTACTCTCTGTTATCAGCCATTACATCCCGGGGAGAGGAGACTGTACAGGGGGGGGGGGGTACAATCTATTACTCTCTGTTATCAGCCATTACACCCCGGGGAGAGGAGACTGTACAGGGGGGGATACAATCTATTACTCTCTGTAATCAGCCATTACACCCCGGGGAGAGGAGACTGTACAGGGGGGGATACAATCTATTACTCTCTGTTATCAGCCATTACATCCCGGGGAGAGGAGACTGTACAGGGGGGGATACAATCTATTACTCTCTGTTATCAGCCATTACATCCCGGGGAGAGGAGACTGTACAGGGGGGATACAATCTATTACTCTCTGTTATCAGCCATTACACCCCGGGGAGAGGAGACTGTACAGGGGGGGATACAATCTATTACTCTCTGTTATCAGCCATTACATCCCGGGGAGAGGAGACTGTACAGGGGGGGGATACAATCTATTACTCTCTGTTATCAGCCATTACACCCCAGGGAGAGGAGACTGTACAGGGGGGATACAATCTATTACTCTCTGTTATCAGCCATTACACCCCGGGGAGAGGAGACTGTACGGGGGGATACAATCTATTACTCTCTGTTATCAGCCATTACACCCCGGGGAGAGGAGTCTGTACAGGGGGGATACAATCTATTACTCTCTGTTATCAGCCATTACACCCCGGGGAGAGGAGACTGTACAGGGAGGATACAATCTATTACTCTCTGTTATCAGCCATTACATCCCGGGGAGAGGAGACTGTATAGTAGGGATACAATCTATTACTCTCTGTTATCATCCATTACATCCCGGGGAGAGGAGACTGTACAGTAGGGATACAATCTATTACTCTCTGTTATCAGCCATTACATCCCGGGGAGAGGAGACTGTACAGGGGGGGGGGTACAATCTATTACTCTCTGTTATCAGCCATTACACCCCGGGGAGAGGAGACTGTACAGGGGGGGATACAATCTATTACTCTCTGTAATCAGCCATTACATCCCGGGGAGAGGAGACTGTACAGGGGGATACAATCTATTACTCTCTGTTATCAGCCATTACATCCCGGGGAGAGGAGACTGTACAGGGGGATACAATCTATTACTCTCTGTTATCAGCCATTACACCCCGGGGAGAGGAGACTGTACAGGGGGGATACAATCTATTACTCTCTGTTATCAGCCATTACATCCCGGGGAGAGGAGACTGTACAGGGGGGATACAATCTATTACTCTCTGTTATCAGCCATTACACCCCGGGGAGAGGAGACTGTACAGGGGGGATACAATCTATTACTCTCTGTTATCAGCCATTACACCCCGGGGAGAGGAGACTGTACAGGGGGGGGATACAATCTATTACTCTCTGTTATCAGCCATTACATCCCGGGGAGAGGAGACTGTACAGGGGGATACAATCTATTACTCTCTGTTATCAGCCATTACACCCCGGGGAGAGGAGACTGTACAGGGGGGATACAATCTATTACTCTCTGTTATCAGCCATTACACCCCGGGGAGAGGAGACTGTACAGGGGGATACAATCTATTACTCTCTGTTATCAGCCATTACATCCCGGGGAGAGGAGACTGTACAGGGGGGATACAATCTATTACTCTCTGTTATCAGCCATTACATCCCGGGGAGAGGAGACTGTACAGGGGGGATACAATCTATTACTCTCTGTTATCAGCCATTACACCCCGGGGAGAGGAGACTGTACAGGGGGGATACAATCTATTACTCTCTGTTATCAGCCATTACATTCCGGGGGAGAGGAGACTGTACAGGGGGGATACAATCTATTACTCTCTGTTATCAGCCATTACACCCCGGGGAGAGGGGACTGTACAGGGGGGATACAATCTATTACTCTCTGTTATCAGCCATTACATCCCGGGGAGAGGAGACTGTACAGGGGGATACAATCTATTACTCTCTGTTATCAGCCATTACATCCCGGGGAGAGGAGACTGTACAGGGGGGGATACAATCTATTACTCTCTGTTATCAGCCATTACATCCCGGGGAGAGGAGACTGTACAGGGGGGGATACAATCTATTACTCTCTGTTATCAGCCATTACATCCCGGGGAGAGGAGACTGTACAGGGGGGATACAATCTATTACTCTCTGTTATCAGTCATTACACCCCGGGGAGAGGAGACTGTACAGGGGGGATACAATCTATTACTCTCTGTTATCAGCCATTACATCCCAGGGAGAGGAGACTGTACAGGGGGATACAATCTATTACTCTCTGTTATCAGCCATTACACCCCGGGGAGAGGAGACTGTACAGGGGGGGATACAATCTATTACTCTCTGTTATCAGCCATTACATCCCGGGGAGAGGAGACTGTACAGGGGGGGATACAATCTATTACTCTCTGTTATCAGCCATTACATCCCGGGGAGATGAGACTGTACAGAGGGGGGATACAATCTATTACTCTCTGTTATCAGCCATTACACCCCGGGGAGAGGAGACTGTACAGGGGGGGATACAATCTATTACTCTCTGTTATCAGCCATTACATCCTGGGGAGAGGAGACTGTACAGGGGGGATACAATCTATTACTCTCTGTTATCAGCCATTACATCCCGGGGAGAGGAGACTGTACAGGGGGGATACAATCTATTACTCTCTGTTATCAGCCATTACACCCCGGGGAGAGGAGACTGTACAGGGGGGGGGGGGGGATACAATCTATTACTCTCTGTTATCAGCCATTACATCCCGGGGAGAGGAGACTGTACATGGGGGGGGGGGGGGGGGGAATACAATCTATTACTCTCTGGTATCAGCCATTACATCCCGGGGAGAGGAGACTGTACAGGGGGGGGGGGGGAATACAATCTATTACTCTCTGTTATCAGCCATTACACCCCGGGGAGAGGAGACTGTACATGGGGGGATACAATCTATTACTCTCTGTTATCAGCCATTACATCCCGGGGAGAGGAGACTGTACAGGGGGGGGATACAATCTATTACTCTCTGTTATCAGCCATTACATCCCGGGGAGAGGAGACTGTACAGGGGGATACAATCTATTACTCTCTGTTATCAGCCATTTCATCCTGGGGAGAGGAGACTGTACAGGGGGGATACAATCTATTACTCTCTGTTATCAGCCATTACACCCCGGGGAGAGGAGACTGTACAGGGGGGATACAATCTATTACTCTCTGTTATCAGCCATTACATCCCAGGGAGAGGAGACTGTACAGGGGGGATACAATCTATTACTCTCTGTTATCAGCCATTACATCCCGGGGAGAGGAGACTGTACAGGGGGGGATACAATCTATTACTCTCTGTTATCAGCCATTACATCCCGGGGAGAGGAGACTGTACAGGGGGGGGATACAATCTATTACTCTCTGTTATCAGCCATTACATCCCGGGGAGAGGAGACTGTACAGGGAGGATACAATCTATTACTCTCTGTTATCAGCCATTACATCGCGGGGAGAGGAGACTGTACAGGGGGATACAATCTATTACTCTCTGTTATCAGCCATTACATCCCGGGGAGAGGAGACTGTACAGGGGGGATACAATCTATTACTCTCTGTTATCAGCCATTACATCCCGGGGAGAGGAGACTGTACAGGGGGGGATACAATCTATTACTCTCTGTTATCAGCCATTACATCCCGGGGAGAGGAGACTGTACAGGGGGGGATACAATCTATTACTCTCTGTTATCAGCCATTACATCCCGGGGAGAGGAGACTGTACAGGGGGGGATACAATCTATTACTCTCTGTTATCAGCCATTACACCCCGGGGAGAGGAGACTGTACAGTAGGGATACAATCTATTACTCTCTGTTATCAGCCAGTACACCCCGGGGAGAGGAGACTGTACAGGGGGGGGGATACAATCTATTACTCTCTGTTATCAGCCATTACATCCCGGGGAGAGGAGACTGTACAGGGGGGGATACAATCTATTACTCTCTGTTATCAGCCATTACATCCCGGGGAGAGGAGACTGTACAGGGGGATACAATCTATTACTCTCTGTTATCAGCCATTACATCCCGGGGAGAGGAGACTGTACAGGGGGGATACAATCTATTACTCTCTGTTATCAGCCATTACATCCCGGGGAGAGGAGACTGTACAGGGGGGGATACAATCTATTACTCTCTGTTATCAGCCATTACATCCCGGGGAGAGGAGACTGTACAGGGGGGGATACAATCTATTACTCTCTGTTATCAGCCATTACACCCCGGGGAGAGGAGACTGTACAGTAGGGATACAATCTATTACTCTCTGTTATCAGCCAGTACACCCCGGGGAGAGGAGACTGTACAGGGGGGGGGATACAATCTATTACTCTCTGTTATCAGCCATTACATCCCGGGGAGAGGAGACTGTACAGGGGGGGATACAATCTATTACTCTCTGTTATCAGCCATTACACCCCGGGGAGAGGAGACTGTACATGGGGGGATACAATCTATTACTCTCTGTTATCAGCCATTACACCCCGGGGAGAGGAGACTGTACAGGGGGATACAATCTATTACTCTCTGTTATCAGCCATTACATCCCGGGGAGAGGAGACTGTACAGGGGGGATACAATCTATTACTCTCTGTTATCAGCCATTACATCCCGGGGAGAGGAGACTGTACAGGGGGGGGATACAATCTATTACTCTCTGTTATCAGCCATTACATCCCGGGGAGAGGAGACTGTACAGGGGGGATACAATCTATTACTCTCTGTTATCAGCCATTACATCCCGGGGAGAGGAGACTGTACAGGGGGATACAATCTATTACTCTCTGTTATCAGCCATTACATCCCGGGGAGAGGAGACTGTACAGGGGGGGGGATACAATCTATTACTCTCTGTTATCAGCCATTACACCCCGGGGAGAGGAGACTGTACAGTAGGGATACAATCTATTAGTCTCTGTTATCAGCCAGTACACCCCGGGGAGAGGAGACTGTACAGGGGGGATACAATCTATTACTCTCTGTTATCAGCCATTACATCCCGGGGAGAGGAGACTGTACAGGGGGGGATACAAACTATTACTCTCTGTTATCAGCCATTACACCCCGGGGAGAGGAGACTGTACAGGGGGGATACAATCTATTACTCTCTGTTATCAGCCATTACACACCGGGGAGAGGAGACTGTACAGGAGGGGATACAATCTATTACTCTCTGTTATCAGCCATTACATCCCGGGGAGAGGAGACTGTACAGGGGGGGATACAATCTATTACTCTCTGTTATCAGCCATTACATCCCAGGGAGAGGAGACTGTACAGGGGGGATACAATCTATTACTCTCTGTTATCAGCCATTACACCCCGGGGAGAGGAGACTGTACAGGGGGGATACAATCTATTACTCTCTGTTATCAGCCATTACATCCCGGGGAGAGGAGACTGTACAGGGGGGATACAATCTATTACTCTCTGTTATCAGCCATTACACCCCGGGGAGAGGAGACTGTACAGGGGGGATACAATCTATTGCTCTCTGTTATCAGCCATTACATCCCGGGGAGAGGAGACTGTACAGGGGGGATACAATCTATTACTCTCTGTTATCAGCCATTACATCCCGGGGAGAGGAGACTATACAGGGGGATACAAGCTATTACTCTCTGTTATCAGCCATTACATCCCGGGGAGAGGAGACTGTACAGGGGGGGGATACAATCTATTACTCTCTGTTATCAGCCATTACATCCCGGGGAGAGGAGACTGTACAGGGGGGATACAATCTATTACTCTCTGTTATCAGCCATTACATCCCGGGGAGAGGAGACTGTACAGGGGGTGATACAATCTATTACTCTCTGTTATCAGCCATTACATTCCGGGGAGAGGAGACTGTACAGGGGGGGGGATACAATCTATTACTCTCTGTTATCAGCCATTACACCCCGGGGAGAGGAGACTGTACAGGAGGATACAATCTATTACTCTCTGTTATCAGCCATTACATCCCGGGGAGAGGAGACTGTACAGGGGGGATACAATCTATTACTCTCTGTTATCAGCCATTACATCCCGGGGAGAGGAGACTGTATAGGGGGGGGAAACAATCTATTACTCTCTGTTATCAGCCATTACATCCCGGGGAGAGGAGACTGTACAGGGGGGGTACAATCTATTACTCTCTGTTATCAGCCATTACACCCCGGGGAGAGGAGACTGTACAGGGGGGGATACAATCTATTACTCTCTGTTATCAGCCATTACACCCCAGGGAGAGGAGACTGTACAGGGGGGATACAATCTATTACTCTCTGTTATCAGCCATTACACCCCGGGGAGAGGAGACTGTACAGGGGGGATACAATCTATTACTCTCTCTTATCAGCCATTACACCCCGGGGAGAGGAGACTGTACAGGGGGTACAATCTATTACTCTCTGTTATCAGCCATTACATCCCGGGGAGAGGAGACTGTACAGGGGGGATACAATCTATTACTCTCTGTTATCAGCCATTACACCCCGGGGAGAGGAGACTGTACGGGGGGATACAATCTATTACTCTCTGTTATCAGCCATTACATCCCGGGGAGAGGAGACTGTACAGGGGGGATACAATCTATTACTCTCTGTTATCAGCCATTACACCCCGGGGAGAGGAGACTATACAGGGGGATACAATCTATTACTCTCTGTTATCAGCCATTACATCCCGGGGAGAGGAGACTGTACAGGGGGGATACAATCTATTACTCTCTGTTATCAGCCATTACACCCCGGGGAGAGGAGACTGTACAGGGGGGATACAATCTATTACTCTCTGTTATCAGCCATTACACCCCGGGGAGAGGAGACTGTACAGGGGGGGATACAATCTATTACTCTCTGTTATCAGCCATTACACCCCGGGGGAGGAGACTGTACAGGGGGGATACAATCTATTACTCTCTGTTATCAGCCATTACACCCCGGGGAGAGGAGACTGTACAGGGGGGATACAATCTATTACTCTCTGTTATCAGCCATTACATCCCGGGGAGAGGAGACTGTACAGGGGGGATACAATCTATTACTCTCTCTTATCAGCCATTACACCCCGGGGAGAGGAGACTGTACAGGGGGAGGATACAATCTATTACTCTCTGTTATCAGCCATTACATCCCGGGGAGAGGAGACTGTACAGGGGGGGATACAATCTATTACTCTCTGTTATCAGCCATTACACCCCGGGGAGAGGAGACTGTACAGTAGGGATACAATCTATTACTCTCTGTTATCAGCCAGTACACCCCGGGGAGAGGAGACTGTACAGGGGGGGGGATACAATCTATTACTCTCTGTTATCAGCCATTACATCCCGGGGAGAGGAGACTGTACAGGGGGGTACAATCTATTACTCTCTGTTATCAGCCATTACATCCCGGGGAGAGGAGACTGTACAGGGGGGGGATACAATCTATTACTCTCTGTTATCAGCCATTACATCCCGGGGAGAGGAGACTGTACAGGGGGGGGATACAATCTATTACTCTCTGTTATCAGCCATTACACCCCGGGGAGAGGAGACTGTACAGGGGGATACAATCTATTACTCTCTGTTATCAGCCATTACATCCCGGGGAGAGGAGACTGTACAGGGGGGATACAATCTATTACTCTCTCTTATCAGCCATTACACCCCGGGGAGAGGAGACTGTACAGGGGGAGGATACAATCTATTACTCTCTGTTATCAGCCATTACATCCCGGGGAGAGGAGACTGTATAGGGGGGGGAAACAATCTATTACTCTCTGTTATCAGCCATTACATCCCGGGGAGAGGAGACTGTACAGGGGGGGTACAATCTATTACTCTCTGTTATCAGCCATTACACCCCGGGGAGAGGAGACTGTACAGGGGGATACAATCTATTACTCTCTGTTATCAGCCATTACATCCCGGGGAGAGGAGACTGTACAGGGGGGATACAATCTATTACTCTCTGTTATCAGCCATTACACCCCGGGGAGAGGAGACTGTACAGGGGGGGTACAATCTATTACTCTCTGTTATCAGCCATTACACCCCGGGGAGAGGAGACTGTACAGGGGGATACAATCTATTACTCTCTGTTATCAGCCATTACACCCCGGGGAGAGGAGACTGTACAGGGGGATACAATCTATTACTCTCTGTTATCAGCCATTACACCCCAGGGAGAGGAGACTGTACAGGGGGGATACAATCTATTACTCTCTGTTATCAGCCATTACACCCCGGGGAGAGGAGACTGTACAGGGGGGATACAATCTATTACTCTCTCTTATCAGCCATTACACCCCGGGGAGAGGAGACTGTACAGGGGGAGGATACAATCTATTACTCTCTGTTATCAGCCATTACATCCCGGGGAGAGGAGACTGTACAGGGGGGGGATACAATCTATTACTCTCTGTTATCAGCCATTACACCCCGGGGAGAGGAGACTGTACAGGGGGATACAATCTATTACTCTCTGTTATCAGCCATTACATCCCGGGGAGAGGAGACTGTACAGGGGGGGGATACAATCTATTACTCTCTGTTATCAGCCATTACATCCCGGGGAGAGGAGACTGTACAGGGGGGGGGGGATACAATCTATTACTCTCTGTTATCAGCCATTACATCCCGGGGAGAGGAGACTGTACAGGGAGGATACAATCTATTACTCTCTGTTATCAGCCATTACATCCCGGGGAGAGGAGACTGTACAGGGGGGGATACAATCTATTACTCTCTGTTATCAGCCATTACACCCCGGGGAGAGGAGACTGTACAGGGGGATACAATCTATTACTCTCTGTTATCAGCCATTACACCCCGGGGAGAGGAGACTGTACAGGGGGGATACAATCTATTACTCTCTGTTATCAGCCATTACACTCCGGGGAGAGGAGACTGTACAGGAGGATACAATCTATTACTCTCTGTTATCAGCCATTACACCCCGGGGAGAGGAGACTGTACATGGGGGGATACAATCTATTACTCTCTGTTATCAGCCATTACACCCCGGGGAGAGGAGACTGTACATGGGGGGATACAATCTATTACTCTCTGTTATCAGCCATTACACCCCGGGGAGAGGAGACTGTACAGGGGGATACAATCTATTACTCTCTGTTATCAGCCATTACATCCCGGGGAGAGGAGACTGTACAGGGGGGGATACAATCTATTACTCTCTGTTATCAGCCATTACATCCCGGGGAGAGGAGACTGTACAGGGGGGATACAATCTATTACTCTCTGTTATCAGCCATTACACCCTGGGGAGAGGAGACTGTACAGGGGGGGATACAATCTATTACTCTCTGTTATCAGCCATTACATCCCGGGGAGAGGAGACTGTACAGGGGGATACAATCTATTACTCTCTGTTATCAGCCATTACATCCCGGGGAGAGGAGACTGTACAGGGGGGGGGGGATACAATCTATTACTCTCTGTTATCAGCCATTACATCCCGGGGAGAGGAGACTGTACAGGGGGATACAATCTATTACTCTCTGTTATCAGCCATTACACTCCGGGGAGAGGAGACTGTACAGGGGGGGATACAATCTATTACTCTCTGTTATCAGCCATTACATCCCGGGGAGAGGAGACTGTACAGGGGGGATACAATCTATTACTCTCTGTTATCAGCCATTACATCCCGGGGAGAGGAGACTGTACAGGGGGGGGGATACAATCTATTACTCTCTGTTATCAGCCATTACACCCCGGGGAGAGGAGACTGTACAGGAGGGATACAATCTATTACTCTCTGTTATCAGCCATTACACCCCGGGGAGAGGAGACTGTACAGGGGGGGGGATACAATCTATTACTCTCTGTACAGGGGGGATACAATCTATTACTCTCTGTTATCAGCCATTACACCCCGGGGAGAGGAGACTGTACAGGGGGGGATACAATCTATTACTCTCTGTTATCAGCCATTACATCCTGGGGAGAGGAGACTGTACAGGGGGGATACAATCTATTACTCTCTGTTATCAGCCATTACATCCCGCGGAGAGGAGACTGTACAGGGGGGATACAATCTATTACTCTCTGTTATCAGCCATTACACCCCGGGGAGAGGAGACTGTACAGGGGGGGGGGGGATACAATCTATTACTCTCTGTTATCAGCCATTACATCCCGGGGAGAGGAGACTGTACAGGGGGATACAATCTATTACTCTCTGTTATCAGCCATTTCATCCTGGGGAGAGGAGACTGTACAGGGGGGGGATACAATCTATTACTCTCTGTTATCAGCCATTACATCCCGGGGAGAGGAGACTGTACAGGGGGGGATACAATCTATTACTCTCTGTTATCAGCCATTACATCCCGGGGAGAGGAGACTGTACAGGGGGGATACAATCTATTACTCTCTGTTATCAGCCATTACATCCCGGGGAGAGTAGACTGTACAGGGGGATACAATCTATTACTCTCTGTTATCAGCAATTACATCCCGGGGAGAGGAGACTGTACAGGGGGGGGGGGATACAATCTATTACTCTCTGTTATCAGCCATTACATCCCGGGGAGAGGAGACTGTACAGGGGGGATACAATCTATTACTCTCTGTTATCAGCCATTACATCCCGGGGAGAGGAGACTGTTCAGGGGGATACAATCTATTACTCTCTGTTATCAGCCATTACATCCCGGGGAGAGGAGACTGTACAGGGGGGGATACAATCTATTACTCTCTGTTATCAGCCATTACATCCCGGGGAGAGGAGACTGTACAGGGGGGATACAATCTATTACTCTCTGTTATCAGCCATTACACCCCGGGGAGAGAAGACTGTACAGGGGGATACAATCTATTACTCTCTGTTATCAGCCATTACACCCCGGGGAGAGGAGACTGTACAGGGGGGGGGGGGGGTACAATCTATTACTCTCTGTTATCAGCCATTACATCCCGGGGAGAGGAGACTGTACGGGGGGGGGGATACAATCTATTACTCTCTGGTATCAGCCATTACATCCCGGGGAGAGGAGACTGTACAGGGGGATACAATCTATTACTCTCTGTTATCAGCCATTTCATCCTGGGGAGAGGAGACTGTACAGGGGGGGGATACAATCTATTACTCTCTGTTATCAGCCATTACATCCCGGGGAGAGGAGACTGTACAGGGGGATACAATCTATTACTCTCTGTTATCAGCAATTACATCCCGGGGAGAGGAGACTGTACAGGGGGGGATACAATCTATTACTCTCTGTTATCAGCCATTACACCCCGGGGAGAGGAGACTGTACAGGGGGGATACAATCTATTACTCTCTGTTATCAGCCATTACACCCCGGGGAGAGGAGACTGTACAGGGGGATACAATCTATTACTCTCTGGTATCAGCCATTACATCCCGGGGAGAGGAGACTGTACAGGGGGGATACAATCTATTACTCTCTGTTATCAGCCATTACATCCCGGGGAGAGGAGACTGTCCAGGGGGATACAATCTATTACTCTCTGTTATCAGCCATTACATCCCGGGGAGAGGAGACTGTACAGTGGGGGATACAATCTATTACTCTCTGTTATCAGCCATTACACCCCGGGGAGAGGAGACTGTACAGGGGGGGATACAATCTATTACTCTCTGTTATCAGCCATTACATCCCGGGGAGAGAAGACTGTACAGGGGGATACAATCTATTACTCTCTGTTATCAGCCATTACATCCCGGGGAGAGGAGGCTGTACAGGGGGGATACAATCTATTACTCTCTGTTATCAGCCATTACATCCCGGGGAGAGGAGACTGTACAGGGGGGGATACAATCTATTACTCTCTGTTATCAGCCATTACATCCCGTGGAGAGGAGACTGTACAGGGGGGGATACAATCTATTACTCTCTGTTATCAGCCATTACATCCCGGGGAGAGGAGACTGTACAGGGGGGGATACAATCTATTACTCTCTGTTATCAGCCATTACATCCCGGGGAGAGGAGACTGTACAGGGGGGGATACAATCTATTACTCTCTGTTATCAGCCATGTCCTTTCATACATGATTGGATGCACTGTGTGTGACTGCAGGATGATTTATAGGGGTCATATACCTATTATTTACTTTCCCTGTCATAAATCATTGCCTCCTGTGCTCACATGACCCTGGGCCATCGATACGTTGTGTTTGTGCTTCTTCTGCAGATCATTTATGGCCGCCATCATCCAGGTCGCTTTGTGGCCCATTCAGTTTGCAAGAAAGTGCTGCACAGCTCTGGGTGAGTGCAGGGGGCGGAGCATGACTCCGATTACAGTACAGCTCCGCCCCTCAGACTCTTCATCACAGATAACACAGGTTTTATTCACCCTTAGTAGACCCCAGGCAGTACAATGCCCCCTTTATTGCCCAATATATGGTATAATATCCCGCACATTCCCCCATTGGCCGCAGTGATTGGGAACTAGTAATGTGTCAGGTTGTGGAAGGCGCCGCTCATCCCTGCATTTTTGTCTTTCAGTTAATATGTTGTGTCTGACTCCAGACGAGGAAGAAGAAGGACGCAACGATCCGAGAGACAACTGCTGCATCCGACTCCTGAGCCTGTGCGGGGCCGGGGTGCCTACGGGCAGTCTGTACAGGGTCCAAGCACAGGACCAGGGCGCAGTCTGAGCTGCCACCGCAGCACATGAAAAAAGTGGGGGGTTCACTTACTTTGGCGCAGTTCTACTGCACCACAATCCAGATGACAAAGGAACACCAAATCGTACTGAACCGCCCCAATCTATGGCCAAAATGGCCCCAAATAACGATATAACCCCTGCACCCCGCCCCTTCCTTCAGATTTAACTCATTCATAAACAGACTACAAAATCCCATCATTTTACTTGCCCCTTAATTCTACCTGGAAGATCCTGGGATGAAAACGAGTCTGTGGGGTCAGGGAGGGATTTTGGTGTCCAACCCCATCGCTACAATGTCCAAATGGTAATGAAGAGACTTTCCCCAGGGCAAATTCCCTAAAACTGCAATCTCTTGCGTTATCATGGGGGGGGGGGGAGACATGCAGGTTTAAGTAAAAGGCGCCATATTGTCTATAGGATTATAAGGGAAGGAGCTAAAGAGGTCATGTAGATGTTACTTAAAGGGGAAATCTTTACACCTTTTCCAGCTCCAACTGTTTTATTCCTTAAATAAGCGCAGTTCCACTGATTCCAGCACAGTTGGAATTTTCTCTCTAGCCCCCCACCGTTCCTGAGCAATCAGTGTTTACATTTTTGGGGGAGGTGCCAGACTACCTGCCCCATCCTAGGACTGCCCACCACACACCGACCGCGGTTATTAGCGGTGGGGGTTTTGTGCAAAATGCAAAAACCCCCACCTCTGTATGAAGAGGACTCAGCCCGTGAGCCCTCCTCATACATCCCTTATACCTCTGCGCCATAGAGCTACAGCACAGAGCGTTAAGGGGTTAAATCATAAGTATAAAACTTAGTTTTTATTTCATACTTTTAAAAAATAGGTTAAAAAGGTTCCATGGTAATGACAGAAACTGACGCGTTTCGAACTAAATGCTGTTCTTAATCATAGTCAACACATCACCATACTATGGAAAAAGGAAAGGAAGTGGGCGGAAGAGGGAGGCGACAAAACGTCACAAATTAGGTGCAGCAACAGGAAAACATCAAAAAACAGAGTAAAGAAAAGCGCGGTCAAAACATGATGAGTAAATGTACATTACATCGTTCCTGGAGTTTACACCTAGGGGTATTCTAGTTTTCATGGTTAATATTCCCTATTTCGGAGAGCTTTGATCCAATCCCCGCCTCTTTTAGGGCGATTAACCCGTTCTATGGGTATTACTGATAGATGTGATAGAAAAAATAAAAGTACTGACCAGGTTTATAAATTGTAACTCTACCTATGTAGTGTATTCTATTATTTGCAATGAATGTTCGCTGCGATACATAGGGAGCACCAAACAGAGAATAGCAGAACATACATCAGGGGCTCGCTATGATCCATCCACCATGCATGTAGGAAGCAATATACGTAACACCGCAGGGACTTACACAACGGAGACACTTCATATCTATCAGTAGTGCCCATAGAACGGGTTAATCGCCCTAAAAGAGGCGGGGATTGAATCAAAGCTCTCCGAAATAGGGAAGCCTACTGGATATTAACCATGAAAACTAGAATACCTCTAGGTCTAAATTCCAGGAATGATGTAATATTAGGTATCGCCGCGTCCCAAAATGCCCGATCTATCAAAATATAAAAACGGTTACGGGCGGCGGTGACCTCCGAGGCGGGAAATGGCGCCCAAATGTCCGAAATGTGACTTTTACACCTTTTTACATAACATAAAAAATGAAATAAAAAATGATCAAAATGTCGCACAGACCTCAAAATGGTAGCAATGAAAATGTCGCCTCATTTCGCAAAAAATGACACCTCACACATCTCCGTGCGCCAAAGTATGAAAAAGTTATTAGCGACGGAAGATGGCAAAATTTTTTTTCTTTTTTGTACACATTCGTTTAATTTTTGAAAATGTATTAAAACACAATAAAACCTATATAAATTTGGTATCACCGCGATCGCACTGAACCAAAGAATAAAGTAGGTGTGTTATTTGGAGCGAAGAGGGAAAGTCGTAAAAACTGAGCCCACAAGAACGTGACGTGCGTTTTTTTTTTTCAATTTTTCCACATTTGGAATTTTTTTTCAGCTTCGCAGCACACGGCATGTTAAAATAAATAACATTACGGGAAAGTAAAATTTGTTACGCACAAAATAAGCCCTCACACAGGTCTGTACACGGAAAAATGAAAAAGTTATGGATTTTTGAAGTTGGAGAGCGAGAAATGAGCCGAAAAACCCTGCGTCCTTAAGGGGTTAAACCACGCTTTTCTTTACTCTGTTTTTGGATGTTTTCCTGTTGCTGCACTTAATTTGTGACGTTTTGTCGACGCCCTCTTCCGCCCACTTCCTTTCCTTTCTCCATATAACTTTTTCCATAGTATGGGGATGTGTTGACTATGATTAAGAACAGCATTTAGTTAGTTCGAAACGCGTCCGTTTCTGTCATTACCATGGAAACTTTTTAACCTATTTTTTAAAAGGATGAAATAAAAACGAAGTTTTATACTTTTATTTTATGATTTAATATATTTTTTGCCTGGTTGCTGGATTCACCTATTTTTCCTCTGTCTAGACTAATGTCACTGATCGCTGGAGAACGGTAGGTGCACCGTAATCCGTGGAGCGGCAGCTATTAAAGGAGGCAAATGGGCGGAGTTAAGGGGGAAGCGGAAATTATCCCTTTAATTTGTAATTTATGAAGGTCTCAGGATTAGTGAAGGGCAGTGGGATCCTTGCCGTGTCTGATCAATACTTTTCATAAATTACCACTGTCCATTATGTAAAGATAAAATTGTAAGGATCATTTTTCGCACTTTACCGAATCCGGGCACAACATTTGAAAATAGAATTTTGCGTAATTTTTGTATTTTAACAAATGAAAAAATAAGAAACAGCATAAATGTGTCTCTTGTTCTCAGTGATTCCCTGTTCTGGTAGGTTGGTGTGTGTCATCAGATATTATACTCTGGAGCTTCACTCACTGTTCTGCTGCTGCCCCATTCTGCATTGTTCTTTGTTGCAGTGCATTCTGGGGGAGATGATATCAGTGCACAGGAGCGTGTACCAGCAGGGAGTGCCAGGCGATTATCACACAGGGATGTTATTACACTCCTGCACTTTGATTTCAGTGTATATCCTCTTATTGTAATAAAATATTAAAAATGGGTTTTTATTGTGTTGTGTTTTGTGCTGTTGTGGCTGCAAATCAAGTTTGTGTCCCTGGAGAGATGGGTAATATATATATATATCAGCAACACACCTGTCCTCACACTGCTGTGCTCTGTGCTTTCCGCAGTCAGTGTTAGGTGTTTTTTTCTGGAGATCAGACCTTTGTGTATGTTGTTAGTAGCAGCAGGACTGTGATGTATGGATTTATATTCCAGGATTGTAGCTTCTCCAACTTCTCCAAAGTCCATGAAGTTAACGATAGATAGGTCATACCTCTAGGGCTTCTTGTTTCCAGAGTCAAAATCCAGAATGCTTCTCTGGCGTGAGTTTTTTGTGAGCAGTCTCCTCCCCTTATTGGTTTCACCACTTTTTCAATGGGTACAATGGTGTCTACATTACCAGAGTGACATTCCTGGTTCAAATTGCAGTTCAGATGTTGGCTGTGGCTCCGGAAATATGTTCCGCTATGCGTTTTTAAAATTTTCTGATGGTGCATCCCACATATTTACTTACCCAGCCCTGTCACGATCCCCACTGTGCGTTCTCCGATGATCATGAACTCTGGCGCGATTCACTAAGATCGTGCACCCGATATCCTGCATGTGTCGCTTCCCCGCTCAGGTCCCCGGAGTTCACCTTCTTCTTCCTGGTGCATGTAAGTGCATTGTCCGTGTATAATGCACTGTGCGGGGAGTCACTAAGATCGTGCACCCGATATCCTGCATGTGTCGCTTCCCCGCTCAGGTCCCCGGAGTTCACCTTCTTCTTCTTGGTGCATGTAAGTGCATTGTCCGTGTATAATGCGCTGTGCGGGGAGTCACTAAGATCCTGCCCCCGATATCCTGCATGTGTCGCTTCCCCGCTCAGGTCCCTGGAGTTCACCTTCTTCTTCTTGGTGCATGTAAGTGCATTGTCCGTGTATAATGCGCTGTGCGGGGAGTCACTAAGATCCTGCACCCGATATCCTGCATGTGTCGCTTCCCCGCTCAGGTCCCCGGAGTTCACCTTCTTCTTCCTGGTGCATGTGAGTGCATTGTCCGTGTATAATGCGCTGTGCGGGGAGTCACTAAGATCATGCGCCCGATATCCTGCATGTGTCGCTTCCCCGCTCAGGTCCCCGGAGTTCACCTTCTTCTTCCTGGTGCATGTGAGTGCATTGTCCGTGTATAATGCGCTGTGCAGGGAGTCACTAAGATCGTGCACCCGATATCCTGCATGTGTCGCTTCCCCTCTCAGGTTCCCGGAGTTCACCTTCTTCTTCCTAGTGCATGTAAGTGCATTGTCCGTGTATAATGCGCTGTGCGGGGAGTCACTAAGATCCTGCGCCCGATATCCTGCATGTGTCACTTCCCCGCTCAGGTCCCTGGAGTTCACCTTCTTCTTCCTGGTGCATGTAAGTGCATTGTCCGTGTATAATGCGCTGTGCAGGGAGTCACTAAGATCCTGCCCCCGATATCCCGCATGTGTCACTTCCCCGCTCAGGTCCCCGGAGTTCACCTTCTTCTTCCTGGTGCATGTAAGTGCATTGTCCGTGTATAATGCGCTGTGCGGGGAGTCACTAAGATCATGCGCCCGATATCCTGCATGTGTCACTTCCCCGCTCAGGTCCCTGGAGTTCACCTTCTTCTTCCTGGTGCATGTAAGTGCATTGTCCGTGTATAATGCGCTGTGCGGGGAGTCACTAAGATCCTGCGCCCGATATCCTGCATGTGTCGCTTCCCTGCTCAGGTCCCTGGAGTTCACCTTCTTCTTCCTGGTGCATGTAAGTGCATTGTCCGTGTATAATGCGCTGTGCAGGAAGTCACTAAGATCCTGCCCCCGATATCCCGCATGTGTCACTTCCCCGCTCAGGTCCCCGGAGTTCACCTTCTTCTTCCTGGTGCATGTAAGTGCATTGTCCGTGTATAATGCGCTGTGCGGGGAGTCACTAAGATCATGCGCCCGATATCCTGCATGTGTCACTTCCCCGCTCAGGTCCCTGGAGTTCACCTTCTTCTTCCTGGTGCATGTAAGTGCATTGTCCGTGTATAATGCGCTGTGCGGGGAGTCACTAAGATCCTGCGCCCGATATCCTGCATGTGTCGCTTCCCTGCTCAGGTCCCTGGAGTTCACCTTCTTCTTCCTGGTGCATGTAAGTGCATTGTCCGTGTATAATGCGCTGTGCAGGAAGTCACTAAGATCCTGCCCCCGATATCCCGCATGTGTCACTTCCCCGCTCAGGTCCCCGGAGTTCACCTTCTTCTTCCTGGTGCATGTAAGTGCATTGTCCGTGTATAATGCGCTGTGCGGGGAGTCACTAAGATCATGCGCCCGATATCCTGCATGTGTCACTTCCCCGCTCAGGTCCCTGGAGTTCACCTTCTTCTTCCTGGTGCATGTAAGTGCATTGTCCGTGTATAATGCGCTGTGCGGGGAGTCACTAAGATCCTGCACCTGATATCCTGCATGTGTCACTTCCCCCGCTCAGGTCCCAGGAGTTCACCTTCTTCTTCCTGGTGCATGTAAGTGCATTGTTCGTGTATAATGCGCTGTGCGGGGAGTCACTAAGATCCTGCACCCGATATCCTGCATGTGTCGCTTCCCCGCTCAGGTCCCCGGAGTTCACCTTCTTCTTCCTGGTGCATGTAAGTGCATTGTCCGTGTATAATGCGCTGTGCGGGGAGTCACTAAGATCCTGCACCCGATATCCTGCATGTGTCGCTTCCCCGCTCAGGTCCCCGGAGTTCACCTTCTTCTTCCTGGTGCATGTAAGTGCATTGTCCGTGTATAATGCGCTGTGCGGGGAGTCACTAAGATCGTGCCCCCGATATCCTGCATGTGTCACTTCCCCGCTCAGGTCCCTGGAGTTCACCTTCTTCTTCCTGGTGCATGTAAGTGCATTGTCCGTGTATAATGCGCTGTGCGGGGAGTCACTAAGATCCTGCGCCCGATATCCTGCATGTGTCGCTTCCCTGCTCAGGTCCCTGGAGTTCACCTTCTTCTTCCTGGTGCATGTAAGTGCATTGTCCGTGTATAATGCGCTGTGCGGGGAGTCACTAAGATCCTGCACCCGATATCCTGCATGTGTCACTTGCCCGCTCAGGTCCCTGGAGTTCACCTTCTTCTTCCTGGTGCATGTAAGTGCATTGTTCGTGTATAATGCGCTGTGTGGGGAGTCACTAAGATCGTGCGCCCGATATCCTGCATGTGTCACTTCCCCGCTCAGGTCCCCGGAGTTCACCTTCTTCTTCCCGGTGCATTAAAGCAGCGCCAAAATCCGTTCACGTGCGACACAATCCCCTTCTAAATGCCTGACCCAGTGGCACGATCCCAGAAAACGCTGAAAAACCTGACGGAAATGCGGCCGTGGGACCTTTAGTTATGTTGCATGTTATATTGTGTTGTCTTATTTCTCTTTTCATTGTTACTTTCCTGGAATAAGATTTCTTCCGATTTGCGCTTTTTCGTCGGGTTTCCCGTATTGTACTGTCGGAAAACCTGCTGGATTCGGAAAAAAAAAAAACCTGTTGCTTGACACGCACTTACATGCACCAAGAAATAGCAGGTGAACTCCAGCGGACCTCGGCACAGCAGCGACACCTGGTGGATATCGGCGCACGGACCTTAGTGAATCCCGGCCGGACCCGAATCAGCGCCAGAGAACTGGTCTGATTACACATCTCTCCAGGGACAATACATAACACTGGCTGCAGAGAGCACAGAGCACAGCAGTGTGAGGTCTGATTACACATCTCTCCAGGGACAATACATAACACTGGCTGCAGAGAGCACAGAGCACAGCAGTGTGAGGTCTGATCACACATCTCTCCAGGGACAATACATAACACTGGCTGCAGAGAGCACAGAGCACAGCAGTGTGAGGTCTGATTACACATCTCTCCAGAGACAATACATAACACTGGCTGCAGAGAGCACAGAGCACAGCAGTGTGAGGTCTGATTACACATCTCTCCAGGGACAATACATAACACTGGCTGCAGAGAGCACAGGGCACAGCAGTGTGAGGTCTGATTACACATCTCTCCAGGGACAGTACATAACACTGGCTGCAGAGAGCACAGAGCACAGCAGTGTGAGGTCTGATTACACATCTCTCCAGGGACAATACATAACACTGGCTGCAGAGAGCACAGAGCACAGCAGTGTGAGGTCTGATTACACATCTCTCCAGGGACAATACATAACACTGGCTGCAGAGAGCACAGAGCACAGCAGTGTGAGGTCTGATTACACATCTCTCCAGGGACAATACATAACACTGGCTGCAGAGAGCACAGAGCACAGTAGTGTGAGGTCTGATTACACATCTCTCCAGGGACAGTATATAACACTGGCTGCAGAGAGCACAGAGCACCGCAGTGTGAGGTCTGATTACACATCTCTCCAGGGACAATACATAACACTGGCTGCAGAGAGCACAGAGCACAGCAGTGTGAGGTCTGATTACACATCTCTCCAGGGACAATACATAACACTGGCTGCAGAGAGCACAGAGCACAGTAGTGTGAGGTCTGATTACACATCTCTCCAGGGACAATACATAACACTGGCTGCAGAGAGCACAGAGCACAGCAGTGTGAGGTCTGATTACACATCTCTCCAGGGACAATACATAACACTGGCTGCAGAGAGCACAGAGCACAGTAGTGTGAGGTCTGATTACACATCTCTCCAGGGACAATACATAACACTGGCTGCAGAGAGCACAGAGCACAGCAGTGTGAGGTCTGATTACACATCTCTCCAGGGACAATACATAACACTGGCTGCAGAGAGCACAGAGCACAGCAGTGTGAGGTCTGATTACACATCTCTCCAGGGACAATACATAACACTGGCTGCAGAGAGCACAGAGCACAGCAGTGTGAGGTCTGATTACACATCTCTCCAGGGACAATACATAACACTGGCTGCAGAGAGCACAGAGCACAGCAGTGTGAGGTCTGATTACACATCTCTCCAGGGACAATACATAACACTGGCTGCAGAGAGCACAGAGCACAGCAGTGTGAGGTCTGATTACACATCTCTCCAGGGACAATACATAACACTGGCTGCAGAGAGCACAGAGCACAGCAGTGTGAGGTCTGATTACACATCTCTCCAGGGAGAGTACATAACACTGGCTGCACAGAGCACAGAGCACAGCAGTGTGAGGTCTGATTACACATCCCTGCATGGACAATACATAACACTGGCTGCAGAGAGCACAGAGTACAGCAGTGTGAGGTCTGATTACACATCTCTCCAGGGACAGTACATAACACTGGCTGCAGAGAGCACAGAGCACAGCAGTGTGAGGTCTGATTACACATCTCTCCAGGGACATTACATAACACTGACTGCAGAGAGCACAGAGCACAGCAGTGTGAGGTCTGATTACACATCTCTCCAGGGACAATACATCACACTGGCTGCAGAGAGCACAGAACACAGCAGTGTGAGGTCTGATTACACATCTCTCCAGAGACAATACATAACACTGGCTGCAGAGAGCACAGAGCACAGCAGTGTGAGGTCTGATTACACATCTCTCCAGGCACAATACATAACACTGGCTGCAGAGAGCACAGAGCACAGCAGTGTGAGGTCTGATTACACATCTCTCCAGGGACAATACATAACACTGGCTGCAGAAAGCACAGAGCACAGCAGTGTGAGGTCTGATTACACATCTCTCCAGGGACAATACATAACACTGGCTGCAGAGAGCACAGAACACAGCAGTGTGAGGTCTGATTACACATCTCTCCAGAGACAATACATAACACTGGCTGCAGAGAGCACAGAGCACAGCAGTGTGAGGTCTGATTACACATCTCTCCAGGCACAATACATAACACTGGCTGCAGAGAGCACAGCAGTGTGAGGTCTGATTACACATCTCTCCAGGGACAATACATAACACTGGCTGCAGAGAGCACAGAGCACAGCAGTGTGAGGTCTGATTACACATCTCTCCAGGGACAATACATAACACTGGCTGCAGAGAGCACAGAGCACAGCAGTGTGAGGTCTGATTACACATCTCTCCAGAGACAATACATAACACTGGCTGCAGAGAGCACAGAGCACAGCAGTGTGAGGTCTGATTACACATCTCTCCAGGGACAATACATAACACTGGCTGCAGAGAGCACAGAGCACAGTAGTGTGAGGTCTGATTACACATCTCTCCAGGGACAATACATAACACTGGCTGCAGAGAGCACAGAGCACCGCAGTGTGAGGTCTGATTAAACATCTCTCCAGGGACAATACATAACACTGGCTGCAGAGAGCACAGAGCACAGCAGTGTGAGGTCTGATTACACATCTCTCCAGGGACAATACATAACACTGGCTGCAGAGAGCACAGAGCACAGTAGTGTGAGGTCTGATTACACATCTCTCCAGGGACAATACATAACACTGGCTGCAGAGAGCACAGAGCACAGCAGTGTGAGGTCTGATTACACATCTCTCCAGGGACAATACATAACACTGGCTGCAGAGAGCACAGAGCACAGTAGTGTGAGGTCTGATTACACATCTCTCCAGGGACAATACATAACACTGGCTGCAGAGAGCACAGAGCACAGCAGTGTGAGGTCTGATTACACATCTCTCCAGGGACAATACATAACACTGGCTGCAGAGAGCACAGAGCACAGCAGTGTGAGGACTGATTACACATCTCTCCAGGGACAATACATAACACTGGCTGCAGAGAGCACAGAGCACAGCAGTGTGAGGTCTGATTACACATCTCTCCAGGGACAATACATAACACTGGCTGCAGAGAGCACAGAGCACAGCAGTGTGAGGTCTGATTACACATCTCTCCAGGGACAATACATAACACTGGCTGCAGAGAGCACAGAGCACAGCAGTGTGAGGTCTGATTACACATCTATCCAGGGACAATACATAACACTGGCTGCAGAGAGCACAGAGCACAGCAGTGTGAGGTCTGATTACACATCTCTCCAGGGACAATACATAACACTGGCTGCAGAGAGCACAGAGCACAGCAGTGTGAGGTCTGATTACACATCTCTCCAGGGAGAGTACATAACACTGGCTGCACAGAGCACAGAGCACAGCAGTGTGAGGTCTGATTACACATCTCTGCATGGACAATACATAACACTGGCTGCAGAGAGCACAGAGTACAGCAGTGTGAGGTCTGATTACACATCTCTCCAGGGACAGTACATAACACTGGCTGCAGAGAGCACAGAGCACAGCAGTGTGAGGTCTGATTACACATCTCTCCAGGGACATTACATAACACTGACTGCAGAGAGCACAGAGCACAGCAGTGTGAGGTCTGATTACACATCTCTCCAGGGACAATACATAACACTGGCTGCAGAGAGCACAGAACACAGCAGTGTGAGGTCTGATTACACATCTCTCCAGAGACAATACATAACACTGGCTGCAGAGAGCACAGAGCACAGCAGTGTGAGGTCTGATTACACATCTCTCCAGGCACAATACATAACACTGGCTGCAGAAAGCACAGAGCACAGCAGTGTGAGGTCTGATTACACATCTCTCCAGGGACAATACATAACACTGGCTGCAGAGAGCACAGAACACAGCAGTGTGAGGTCTGATTACACATCTCTCCAGAGACAATACATAACACTGGCTGCAGAGAGCACAGAGCACAGCAGTGTGAGGTCTGATTACACATCTCTCCAGGCACAATACATAACACTGGCTGCAGAGAGCACAGCAGTGTGAGGTCTGATTACACATCTCTCCAGGGACAATACATAACACTGGCTGCAGAGAGCACAGAGCACAGCAGTGTGAGGTCTGATTACACATCTCTCCAGAGACAATACATAACACTGGCTGCAGAGAGCACAGAGCACAGCAGTGTGAGGTCTGATTACACATCTCTCCAGGGACAATACATAACACTGGCTGCAGAGAGCACAGAGCACAGCAGTGTGAGGTCTGATTACACATCTCTCCAGGGACAATACATAACACTGGCGGCAGAGAGCACAGAGCACTGCAGTGTGAGGTCTGATTACACATCTCTGCATGGACAATACATAACACTGGCTGCAGAGAGCACAGAGCACAGCAGTGTGAGGTCTGATTACACATCTCTCCAAAAACAATACATAACACTGGCTGCAGAGAGCACAGAGCACAGCAGTGTGAGGTCTGATTACACATCTCTCCAGGGACAATACATAACACTGGCTGCAGAGAGCACAGAGCACAGCAGTGTGAGGTCTGATTACACATCTCTCCAGGCACAATACATAACACTGGCTGCAGAGAGCACAGCAGTGTGAGGTCTGATTACACATCTCTCCAGGAACAATACATAACACTGGCTGCAGAGAGCACAGAGCACAGCAGTGTGAGGTCTGATTACACATCTCTCCAGAGACAATACATAACACTGGCTGCAGAGAGCACAGAGCACAGCAGTGTGAGGTCTGATTACACATCTCTCCAGGGACAATACATAACACTGGCTGCAGAGAGCACAGAGCACAGCAGTGTGAGGTCTGATTACACATCTCTCCAGGGACAATACATAACACTGGCTGCAGAGAGCACAGAGCACAGCAGTGTGAGGTCTGATTACACATCTCTCCAGAGACAATACATAACACTGGCTGCAGAGAGCACAGAGTACAGCAGTGTGAGGTCTGATTACACATCTCTCCAGGGACAATACATAACACTGGCTGCAGAGAGCACAGAGCACAGCAGTGTGAGGTCTGATTACACATCTCTCCAGGGACAATACATAACACTGGCTGCAGAGAGCACAGAGCACAGCAGTGTGAGGTCTGATTACACATCTCTCCAGAGACAATACATAACACTGGCTGCAGAGAGCACAGAGCACAGCAGTGTGAGGTCTGATTACACATCTCTCCTGTACATAACACTGGCAGCACAGAGCACAGCAGTGTGAGGTCTGATTACACATCTCTCCAGGGACAATACATAACACTGGCTGCAGGGAGCACAGAGCACAGCAGTGTGAGGTCTGATTACACATCTCTCCAGGGACAATACATAACACTGGCTGCAGAGAGCACAGAACACAGCAGTGTGAGGTCTGATTACACATCTCTCCAGGGACATTACATAACACTGACTGCAGAGAGCACAGAGCACAGCAGTGTGAGGTCTGATTACACATCTCTCCAGGGACAATACATAACACTGGCTGCAGAGAGCACAGAACACAGCAGTGTGAGGTCTGATTACACATCTCTCCAGGCACAATACATAACACTGGCTGCAGAGAGCACAGAGCACAGCAGTGTGAGGTCTGATTACACATCTCTCTAGACACAATACATAACACTGGCTGCAGAGAGCACAGAGCACAGCAGTGTGAGGTCTGATTACACATCTCTCCAGGCACAATACATAACACTGGCTGCAGAGAGCACAGAGTACAGCAGTGTGAGGTCTGATTACACATCTCTCCAGGGACAGTACATAACACTGGCTGCAGAGAGCACAGAGCACAGCAGTGTGAGGTCTGATTACACATCTCTCCAGGGACATTACATAACACTGACTGCAGAGAGCACAGAGCACAGCAGTGTGAGGTCTGATTACACATCTCTCCAGGGACAATACATAACACTGGCTGCAGAGAGCACAGAACACAGCAGTGTGGGGTCTGATTACACATCTCTCCAGAGACAATACATAACACTGGCTGCAGAGAGCACAGAGCACAGCAGTGTGAGGTCTGATTACACATCTCTCCAGGCACAATACATAACACTGGCTGCAGAAAGCACAGAGCACAGCAGTGTGAGGTCTGATTACACATCTCTCCAGGGACAATACATAACACTGGCTGCAGAGAGCACAGAACACAGCAGTGTGAGGTCTGATTACACATCTCTCCAGAGACAATACATAACACTGGCTGCAGAGAGCACAGAGCACAGCAGTGTGAGGTCTGATTACACATCTCTCCAGGGACAATACATAACACTGGCTGCAGAGAGCACAGAGCACAGCAGTGTGAGGTCTGATTACACATCTCTCCAGGGACAAAACATAACACTGGCTGCAGAGAGCACAGAGCACAGCAGTGTGAGGTCTGATTACACATCTCTCCAGGGACAATACATAACACTGGCGGCAGAGAGCACAGAGCACTGCAGTGTGAGGTCTGATTACACATCTCTGCAGGGACAGTACATAACACTGGCTGCAGAGAGCACAGAGCACAGCAGTGTGAGGTCTGAATACACATCTCTCCAGAGACAATACATAACACTGGCTGCAGAGAGCACAGAGCACAGCAGTGTGAGGTCTGATTACACATCTCTCCAGGAACAATACATAACACTGGCTGCAGAGAGCACAGAGCACAGCAGTGTGAGGTCTGATTACACATCTCTCCAGAGACAATACATAACACTGGCTGCAGAGAGCACAGAGCACAGCAGTGTGAGGTCTGATTACACATCTCTCCAGGCACAATACATAACACTGGCTGCAGAAAGCACAGAGCACAGCAGTGTGAGGTCTGATTACACATCTCTCCAGGGACAATACATAACACTGGCTGCAGAGAGCACAGAACACAGCAGTGTGAGGTCTGATTGCACATCTCTCCAGAGACAATACATAACACTGGCTGCAGAGAGCACAGAGCACAGCAGTGTGAGGTCTGATTACACATCTCTCCAGGGACAATACATAACACTGGCTGCAGAGAGCACAGAGCACAGCAGTGTGAGGTCTGATTACACATCTCTCCAGGGACAATACATAACACTGGCTGCAGAGAGCACAGAACACAGCAGTGTGAGGTCTGATTACACATCTCTCCAGAGACAATACATAACACTGGCTGCAGAGAGCACAGAGCACAGCAGTGTGAGGTCTGATTACACATCTCTCCAGGGACAATACATAACACTGGATGCAGAGAGCACAGAGCACAGCAGTGTGAGGTCTGATTACACATCTCTCCAGGGACAGTACATAACACTGGCTGCAGAGAGCACAGAGCACAGCAGTGTGAGGTCTGATTACACATCTCTCCAGGGACAATACATAACACTGGCTGCAGAGAGCACAGAGCACAGCAGTGTGAGGTCTGATTACACATCTCTCCAGGGACAATACATAACACTGGATGCAGAGAGCACAGAGCACAGCAGTGTGAGGTCTGATTACACATCTCTCCAGAGACAATACATAACACTGGCTGCAGAGAGCACAGAGCACAGCAGTGTGAGGTCTGATTACACATCTCTTCAGGGACAATACATAACACTGGCTGCAGAGAGCACAGCAGTGTGAGGTCTGATTACACATCTCTCCAGGGACAGTACATAACACTGGCTGCAGAGAGCACAGAGCACAGCAGTGTGAGGTCTGATTACACATTTCCCCAGGGACAATACATAACACTGGCTGCAGAGAGCACAGCAGTGTGAGGTCTGATTACACATCTCTCCAGGGACAGTACATAACACTGGCTGCAGAGAGCACAGAGCACAGCAGTGTGAGGTCTGATTACACATTTCCCCAGGGACAATACATAACACTGGCTGCAGAGAGCACAGAGCACAGCAGTTTGAGGTCTGATTACACATCTCTCCAGGGACAATGCATAACACTGGCTGCAGAGAGCACAGAGCACAGCAGTGTGAGGTCTGATCTCTCCAGGGACAATACATAACACTGGCTGCAGAGAGCACAGAACACAGCAGTGTGAGGTCTGATTACACATCTCTCCAGAGACAATACATAACACTGGCTGCAGAGAGCACAGAGCACAGCAGTGTGAGGTCTGATTACACATCTCTCCAGGGACAATACATAACACTGGCTGCAGAGAGCACAGAGCACAGCAGTGTGAGGTCTGATTACACATCTCTCCAGGGACAATACATAACACTGGCTGCAGAGAGCACAGAGCACAGCAGTGTGAGGTCTGATTACACATCTCTCCAGGGACAATACATAACACTGGCTGCAGAGAGCACAGAGCACAGCAGTGTGAGGTCTGATTACACATCTCTCCAGGGACAGTACATAACACTGGCTGCAGAGAGCACAGAACACAGCAGTGTGAGGTCTGATTACACATCTCTCCAGAGACAATACATAACACTGGCTGCAGAGAGCACAGAGCACAGCAGTGTGAGGTCTGATTACACATCTCTCCAAGGACAGTACATAACACTGGCTGCAGAGAGCACAGAGCACAGCAGTGTGAGGTCTGATTACACATCTCTCCAAGGACAGTACATAACACTGGCTGCAGAGAGCACAGAGCACAGCAGTGTGAGGTCTGATTACACATCTCTCCAGGGACAATGCATAACACTGGCTGCAGAGAGCACAGCAGTGTGAGGTCTGATCACACATCTCTCCTGGGACAATACATAACACTGGCTGCAGAGAGCACAGCAGTGTGAGGTCTGATTACACATCTCTCCAGGGACAGTACATAACACTGGCTGCAGAGAGCACAGAGCACAGCAGTGTGAGGTCTGATTACACATGTACTGTCCCTGGAGAGATGTGTAATCAGACCTCACACTGCTGTGCTCTGTGCTCTCTGCAGCCAGTGTTATGTTCTGTCCCTGGAGAGATAACACTGGCTGCAGAGAGCACAGAGCACAGCAGTGTGAGGTCTGATTACACATCTCTCCAGGGACAATACATAACACTGGCTGCAGAGAGCACAGAGCACAGCAGTGTGAGCTCTGATTACACATCTCTCCAGGGACAATACATAACACTGGCTGCAGAGAGCACAGAGCACAGCAGTGTGAGGTCTGATTACACATCTCTCCAGGGACAATACATAACACTGGCTGCAGAGAGCACAGAGCACAGCAGTGTGAGGTCTGATTACACATCTCTCCAGGGACAATACATAACACTGGCTGCAGAGAGCACAGAGCACTGCAGTGTGAGGACTGATTACACATCTCTCCAGGGACAATACATAACACTGGCTGCAAGGAGCACAGAGCACAGCAGTGTGAGGTCTGATTACACATCTCTCCAGGGACAATACATAACACTGGCTGCAGAGAGCACAGAGCACAGCAGTGTGAGGTCTGATTACACATCTCTCCAGGGACAATACATAACACTGGCTGCAGAGAGCACAGAGCACAGCAGTGTGAGGTCTGATTACACATCTCTCCAGGGACAATACATAACACTGGCTGCAGAGAGCACAGAGCACAGCAGTGTGAGGTCTGATCACACATCTCCCCAGTGATGGTCCTTCTGACAGGAAGGTTAAATTGGTACAAATAAAGATGAAGCTTGTGCTGATGACTGGACTTTATGCAGCTGATGCAGATGTCGCCTAATTTGTAAATCATAAAGTTGGGGAATTCTGAGTGAGATGCAGAAGCCGTCGGGAGACCTGGGCAGAAATATTCTCCACCGGCAACTCATGCGCCGCTTCCTGTGCGATTTCCTGTCCAGATTTCATAAACGTGTGGTGAACACTGAAGAATTTACGGAAGTTTCTAGAGAGATTGTGCACTGTTACCCCACCGGGGCCTGGCACCGGAGAGGCTGAAGGCTAGCGCCTGGATATGCCATGGTGTCATGGTCCAGGAGAACAGACCGTGTCCACATCCGTCAGGGCCAACAAGGGAACGCCCCTGTGGTAATAGATCCCTGGGAAGATGGTGAAAGGGAGGCCGTGGTGTTAGGAGCAGTCAGGGATCACACGTGGAGAGATCACAATAACTCACAACAATGGCTGTCAATCAAACTGTGAATGTTGAATGTGGAGCCGGATTGGCTCTGCTGCTTGGGCAGCAAGGTGGCAGTCTCCATGGTATTAGCACTATGTGCCCTTCGCGAACGAGCCAGCTCTTGTTTGTGAGTAACGGGAGCTGGCTCCCTTCAGTGAGATGATGGCTCACCTAACCCCGCCTCCAATCAACTCACCACACCCCCTCTAACCCAATACAATCAGGTTAAAAGTGATGTGGTGTGGGGTGATTGACTGGCCTGTGGCTCCCTATTATATATTTAACACCTTGCTGACCGAGGACGAACTATATCGTCATCGTGCAGCAAAGGGTGTATGGAGAGAGCTCATGAGAGCTTGTACATAGGGGGCAGTATTATAGTAGTTATATTCTTGTACATAGGGGGCGGTATTATAGTAGTTATATTCTTGTACATAGGGGGCAGTATTATAGTAGTTAGATTCTTGTACATAGGGGGCAGTATTATAGTAGTTATATTCTTGTACATAGGGGGCAGTGTTATAGTAGTTATATCCCTGTACATAGGGGCAGTATTATAGTAGTTATATTCTTGTACATAGGGGGCGGTATTATAGTAGTTATATTCTTGTACATAGGGGGCGGTATTATAGTAGTTATATTCTTGTACATAGGGGGCGGTATTATAGTAGTTATATTCTTGTACATAGGAGGCAGTATTATAGTAGTTATATTCCTGTACATAGGGGGCAGTATTATAGTAGTTATATTCTTGTACATAGGGGCCAGTATTATAGTAGTTATATTCCTGTACATAGGGGCAGTATTATAGTAGCTATATTCTTGTACATAGGGGGCGGTATTATAGTAGTTATATTCTTGTACATAGGAGGCAGTATTATAGTAGTTATATTCCTGTACATAGGGGGCAGTATTATAGTAGTTATATTCTTGTACATAGGGGCCAGTATTATAGTAGTTATATTCCTGTACATAGGGGCAGTATTATAGTAGCTATATTCTTGTACATAGGGGGCAGTATTATAGTAGATATATCCCTGTACATAGGGGGCAGTATTATATTAGTTATATTCCTGTACATAGGGGGCAGTATTATAGTAGTTATATTCTTGTACATAGGGGGCAGTATTATAGTAGTTATATTCTTGTACATAGGGGGGCAGTATTATAGTAGTTATATTCCTGTACATAGGGGGCAGTATTATAGTAGTTATATTCTTGTACATAGGGGACAGTATTATAGTAGTTATATTCTTGTACATAGGGGACAGTATTATAGTAGTTATAGTCTTGTACATAGGGGGCAGTATTATAGTAGTTATATTCTTGTACATAGGGGGCAGTATTATAGTAGTTATATTTTTGTACATAGGGGACAGTATTATAGTAGTTATATTCTTGTACATAGGGGGCAGTATTATAGTAGATATATCCCTGTACATAGGGGGCAGTATTATAGTAGTTATATTCCTGTACATAGGGGGCAGTATTATAGTAGTTATATTCTTGTACATAGGGGGCAGTATTATAGTAGTTATATTCTTGTACATAGGGGGCAGTATTATAGTAGTTATATTCTTGTACATAGGGGGCAGTATTATAGTAGTTATATTCTTGTACATAGGGGGCAGTATTATAGCAGTTATATTCCTGTACATAGGGAGCAGTATTATAGTAGTTATATTCTTGTACATAGAGGGCAGTATTATAGTAGTTATATTCTTGTACATAGGGGGCAGTATTATAGTAGTTATATTCCTGTACATAGGGGGCAGTATTATAGTAGTTATATTCCTGTACATAGGGGGCAGTATTATAGTAGTTATATTCCTGTACATAGGGGGCAGTATTATAGTAGTTATATTCCTGTACATAGGGGGCAGTATTATAGTAGTTATATTCCTGTACATAGGGAGCAGTATTATAGTAGTTATATTCCTGTACATAGGGAGCAGTATTATAGTAGTTATATTCCTGTACATAGGGGGCAGTATTATAGTAGTTATATTCTTGTACATAGGAGGCAGTATTATAGTAGTTATATTCCTGTACATAGGGGGCAGTATTATAGTAGTTGTATTCCTGTACATAGGAGGCAGTATTATAGTAGTTATATCCCTGTACATAGGGGGCAGTATTATAGTAGTTATATTCCTGTACATAGGAGGCAGTATTATAGTAGTTATATTCGTGTACATAGGTGGCAGTATAATAGTAGTTGTATTCCTGTACATAGGAGGCAGTATTATAGTAGTTATATTCCTGTACATAGGGGGCAGTATTATAGTAGTTATATTCTTGTACATAGGGGGCAGTATTATAGTAGTTATATCCCTGTACATAGGGGGCAGTTTTATAGTAGTTATATCCCTGTACATAGGGGGCAGTATTATAGTAGTTATATTCCTGTACATAGGAGGCAGTATTATAGTAGTTATATTCCTGTACATAGGGGGCAGTATTATAGTAGTTGTATTCCTGTACATAGGAGGCAGTATTATAGTAGTTATATCCCTGTACATAGGGGGCAGTATTATAGTAGTTATATTCCTGTACATAGGGGGCAGTATTATAGTAGTTATATTCCTGTACATAGGGGGAAGTATTATAGTAGTTATATTCTTGTACATAGGGGGCAGTATTATAGTAGTTATATTCTTGTACATAGGGGGCAGTATTATAGTAAATATATTCTTGTACATAGGGGGCAGTATTATAGTAGTTATATTCCTGTACATAGGGGGCAGTATTATAGTAGTTGTATTCCTGTACATAGGAGGCAGTATTATAGTAGTTATATTCCTGTACATAGGGGCAGTATTATAGTAGTTATATTCTTGTACATAGGGGGCAGTATTATAGTAGTTATATTCCTTGTACATAGGGGCAGTATTATAGTAGTTATATTCTTGTACATAGGGGGCAGTATTATAGTAGTTATATTCTTGTACATAGGGGGCAGTATTATAGTAGTTATATTCTTGTACATAGGGGGCAGTATTATAGTAGTTATATTCCTGTACATAGGGGGCAGTATTATAGTAGTTATATTCCTGTACATAGGAGGCAGTATTATAGTAGATATAGTCTTGTACATAGGAGCAGTATTATAGTAGTTATATTCCTGTACATAGGGGGCAGTATTATAGTAGTTATATTCCTGTACATAGGAGGCAGTATTATAGTAGTTATATTCCTGTACATAGGGGGCAGTATAATAGTAGTTATATTCCTGTACATAGGGGGCAGTATTATAGTAGTTATATTCTTGTACATAGGGGGCAGTATTATAGTAGTTATATTCTTGTACATAGGGGGCAGTATTATAGTAGTTATATTCTTGTACATAGGGGGCAGTATTATAGTAGTTATATTCTTGTACATAGGGGGCAGTATTATAGCAGTTATATTCCTGTACATAGGGAGCAGTATTATAGTAGTTATATTCTTGTACATAGAGGGCAGTATTATAGTAGTTATATTCTTGTACATAGGGGGCAGTATTATAGTAGTTATATTCCTGTACATAGGGGCAGTATTATAGTAGTTATATTCTTGTACATAGGGGACAGTATTATAGTAGTTATATTCTTGTACATAGGGGACAGTATTATAGTAGTTATAGTCTTGTACATAGGGGGCAGTATTATAGTAGTTATATTCTTGTACATAGGGGGCAGTATTATAGTAGTTATATTTTTGTACATAGGGGACAGTATTATAGTAGTTATATTCTTGTACATAGGGGGCAGTATTATAGTAGATATATCCCTGTACATAGGGGGCAGTATTATAGTAGTTATATTCCTGTACATAGGGGGCAGTATTATAGTAGTTATATTCTTGTACATAGGGGGCAGTATTATAGTAGTTATATTCTTGTACATAGGGGGCAGTATTATAGTAGTTATATTCTTGTACATAGGGGGCAGTATTATAGTAGTTATATTCTTGTACATAGGGGGCAGTATTATAGCAGTTATATTCCTGTACATAGGGAGCAGTATTATAGTAGTTATATTCTTGTACATAGAGGGCAGTATTATAGTAGTTATATTCTTGTACATAGGGGGCAGTATTATAGTAGTTATATTCCTGTACATAGGGGGCAGTATTATAGTAGTTATATTCCTGTACATAGGGGGCAGTATTATAGTAGTTATATTCCTGTACATAGGGGGCAGTATTATAGTAGTTATATTCCTGTACATAGGGGGCAGTATTATAGTAGTTATATTCCTGTACATAGGGAGCAGTATTATAGTAGTTATATTCCTGTACATAGGGAGCAGTATTATAGTAGTTATATTCCTGTACATAGGGGGCAGTATTATAGTAGTTATATTCTTGTACATAGGAGGCAGTATTATAGTAGTTATATTCCTGTACATAGGGGGCAGTATTATAGTAGTTGTATTCCTGTACATAGGAGGCAGTATTATAGTAGTTATATCCCTGTACATAGGGGGCAGTATTATAGTAGTTATATTCCTGTACATAGGAGGCAGTATTATAGTAGTTATATTCGTGTACATAGGTGGCAGTATAATAGTAGTTGTATTCCTGTACATAGGAGGCAGTATTATAGTAGTTATATTCCTGTACATAGGGGGCAGTATTATAGTAGTTATATTCTTGTACATAGGGGGCAGTATTATAGTAGTTATATCCCTGTACATAGGGGGCAGTTTTATAGTAGTTATATCCCTGTACATAGGGGGCAGTATTATAGTAGTTATATTCCTGTACATAGGAGGCAGTATTATAGTAGTTATATTCCTGTACATAGGGGGCAGTATTATAGTAGTTGTATTCCTGTACATAGGAGGCAGTATTATAGTAGTTATATCCCTGTACATAGGGGGCAGTATTATAGTAGTTATATTCCTGTACATAGGGGGCAGTATTATAGTAGTTATATTCCTGTACATAGGGGGAAGTATTATAGTAGTTATATTCTTGTACATAGGGGGCAGTATTATAGTAGTTATATTCTTGTACATAGGGGGCAGTATTATAGTAAATATATTCTTGTACATAGGGGGCAGTATTATAGTAGTTATATTCCTGTACATAGGGGGCAGTATTATAGTAGTTGTATTCCTGTACATAGGAGGCAGTATTATAGTAGTTATATTCCTGTACATAGGGGCAGTATTATAGTAGTTATATTCTTGTACATAGGGGGCAGTATTATAGTAGTTATATTCCTTGTACATAGGGGCAGTATTATAGTAGTTATATTCTTGTACATAGGGGGCAGTATTATAGTAGTTATATTCTTGTACATAGGGGGCAGTATTATAGTAGTTATATTCTTGTACATAGGGGGCAGTATTATAGTAGTTATATTCCTGTACATAGGGGGCAGTATTATAGTAGTTATATTCCTGTACATAGGAGGCAGTATTATAGTAGATATAGTCTTGTACATAGGAGCAGTATTATAGTAGTTATATTCCTGTACATAGGGGGCAGTATTATAGTAGTTATATTCCTGTACATAGGAGGCAGTATTATAGTAGTTATATTCCTGTACATAGGGGGCAGTATAATAGTAGTTATATTCCTGTACATAGGGGGCAGTATTATAGTAGTTATATTCTTGTACATAGGGGGCAGTATTATAGTAGTTATATTCTTGTACATAGGGGGCAGTATTATAGTAGTTATATTCTTGTACATAGGGGGCAGTATTATAGTAGTTATATTCTTGTACATAGGGGGCAGTATTATAGCAGTTATATTCCTGTACATAGGGAGCAGTATTATAGTAGTTATATTCTTGTACATAGAGGGCAGTATTATAGTAGTTATATTCTTGTACATAGGGGGCAGTATTATAGTAGTTATATTCCTGTACATAGGGGGCAGTATTATAGTAGTTATATTCCTGTACATAGGGGGCAGTATTATAGTAGTTATATTCCTGTACATAGGGGGCAGTATTATAGTAGTTATATTCCTGTACATAGGGGGCAGTATTATAGTAGTTATATTCCTGTACATAGGGAGCAGTATTATAGTAGTTATATTCCTGTACATAGGGAGCAGTATTATAGTAGTTATATTCCTGTACATAGGGGGCAGTATTATAGTAGTTATATTCTTGTACATAGGAGGCAGTATTATAGTAGTTATATTCCTGTACATAGGGGGCAGTATTATAGTAGTTGTATTCCTGTACATAGGAGGCAGTATTATAGTAGTTATATCCCTGTACATAGGGGGCAGTATTATAGTAGTTATATTCCTGTACATAGGAGGCAGTATTATAGTAGTTATATTCGTGTACATAGGTGGCAGTATAATAGTAGTTGTATTCCTGTACATAGGAGGCAGTATTATAGTAGTTATATTCCTGTACATAGGGGGCAGTATTATAGTAGTTATATTCTTGTACATAGGGGGCAGTATTATAGTAGTTATATCCCTGTACATAGGGGGCAGTTTTATAGTAGTTATATCCCTGTACATAGGGGGCAGTATTATAGTAGTTATATTCCTGTACATAGGAGGCAGTATTATAGTAGTTATATTCCTGTACATAGGGGGCAGTATTATAGTAGTTGTATTCCTGTACATAGGAGGCAGTATTATAGTAGTTATATCCCTGTACATAGGGGGCAGTATTATAGTAGTTATATTCCTGTACATAGGGGGCAGTATTATAGTAGTTATATTCCTGTACATAGGGGGAAGTATTATAGTAGTTATATTCTTGTACATAGGGGGCAGTATTATAGTAGTTATATTCTTGTACATAGGGGGCAGTATTATAGTAAATATATTCTTGTACATAGGGGGCAGTATTATAGTAGTTATATTCCTGTACATAGGGGGCAGTATTATAGTAGTTGTATTCCTGTACATAGGAGGCAGTATTATAGTAGTTATATTCCTGTACATAGGGGCAGTATTATAGTAGTTATATTCTTGTACATAGGGGGCAGTATTATAGTAGTTATATTCCTTGTACATAGGGGCAGTATTATAGTAGTTATATTCTTGTACATAGGGGGCAGTATTATAGTAGTTATATTCTTGTACATAGGGGGCAGTATTATAGTAGTTATATTCTTGTACATAGGGGGCAGTATTATAGTAGTTATATTCCTGTACATAGGGGGCAGTATTATAGTAGTTATATTCCTGTACATAGGAGGCAGTATTATAGTAGATATAGTCTTGTACATAGGAGCAGTATTATAGTAGTTATATTCCTGTACATAGGGGGCAGTATTATAGTAGTTATATTCCTGTACATAGGAGGCAGTATTATAGTAGTTATATTCCTGTACATAGGGGGCAGTATAATAGTAGTTATATTCCTGTACATAGGAGGCAGTATTATAGTAGTTATATTCTTGTACATAGGGGGCAATTTTTATTAGTATAAAACAAACATAAATACAGAAATACTTTTCCATCAAATAAATCAACATTCAAGGTCATCAGTATAAATCATACATGTTCATAAAAATAAAATTTAGATTAACTGTAACTTAAAAGTCCGTTTTGGCTTAAAAAAAAAAAAAAAAAAAAAAAAGATATATATATAACAGATACAATCACATATTACAATTGCAGATTTCAGTCTAGATGGATGTTTCTCCAGAGTCTTATATTCTGCCCCTTTTTCCTGACCTCTAATGACTGGATCCACCTGAGCTCGGACATGATGAGGCTTATGGCTTTATGATGATGGAATGGCTCGCTATGGACGGACACTCTGGTTCTCATGTGCCAGTGATAGTACTTGATGACCTGGATCACTATGTACATGGTCTCCTGGTTGATGTTATGTACATTAGGTGTCACACCATAGAGGATCTCTGGGTACCTGAGGGACTGCAGTGATGGGATTCTTATCTTGGTGGATATGTCACGCCAGATATTCCGTCCACCCCAGCACTGAGAGATAAAATGGACCATAGTCTCCTCTGTCTGACACCCGAGGGGACACATACGATCTGCCACACTTAGGAATTTTAGATTTCCCCTGACAAAGAGCTTTCCCTGTAATGAGAGCCAGGCAATGTCCCAGAACTTGGGGGGAAGCCTCCGACCATTCAGAAACCTCAGACTGTCCTTTAGGGTGGTGGTTGGACAATCTGGAAGTGCCAGTTGTAAACAATAGAAGGTCCTGCAGACTCTGGAGTACAGATCTTTCCTGGTATTACTCTCAATAAAACTCTATCCCCCATTTCTCCAGACACCTTACTCCATACTCCAGATACTGGGGGAGGAAGCCAGGAGCCCATCGGCCCCTCTTGAGACTGCCGCCTCGCATCCAGGATTCTGCAGAGGCAATATCCAGTCCTTGATACTATTCACCCACAGGGGACTGTGGTTTGAGTTCAAGTTACCAAAATTAGCTTTCAGAAACATGGAGTCAAAGAAAACCCTTGGATTTAACATATCCAGCCCACCCTCTCTCCTCTGCAGGTAGGTGATCCCTCTTTTACTGGGTTCAACCTGTTCCCCCATAAAAGCTGGAAGAACAGGCTAAAGAGCCTAGCGGAGAAAGATTCTGGCAAAGGAAAGACGAGAGAGACGTAGAGGAAGACAGGGACCAGGTAAGTCTTCAGCAGAGTAACCCTTTCTCTATAGGTCAGCCTCCAGTTCTTCCATCGCTGAACCTTTGCATTTCCGGTATCCAACTTCTCCTCCCAATTTAGTGTGGAATTGTCTTCCCTCCCGAATTTCACCCCAAGGATTTAAATATGGGTGGAGGCCTTGGCGAATTGTGGCAGATCAAAGCCAGGAGCAGTATCCAATGTCCAGAAAGCTTGACTCTTCTCAAGGTTGACCAAAGACCCGGAGGCCTCTGAGTAACTTCTGATGGCTGCAGACAACATCTCCACCTCATGAGGCTCAAATATCACCACAGTCACATCATCCGCGTAGGCAACAACATCCAGGGGCAAGCAATGGGGGACCGGCACCCCCTGAAATTCACACCGCTGCAGTGATCTCAGGAACGGGTCGATAGCAAACACATACAGCAGCGGACTCAGGGGACAACCTTGTCGCACCCCCGCCTCTACCCTGAAAGTGTCCCCCTGCCAACCATTGATCAGAGGAAAGCTCTTCGCCTCTCTATACAAAGTCCTGAGCCAATCTATAAATTGTCCCGGAATACCGTACTTTGACAAAGTGGCCCATAGATAATCGTGATCAACCCTGTCAAAGGCTTTAGCCTGGTCCAGACCTACAACATATCTCCCACACCTCAGAGCTTTACATCTCTCAAACATCTCCCTTATCGAGATGACTGCTCCAGAGATGTTCCGCCCTCTTACTGTGCCGTACTGAGAGCCTGCCAACAGTGCCGGGGACAAACAGACTAATCTAGAGAATAGAATTTTTGCCAAAATCTTCCTGTCGACATTCAAGAGGGCGATCGGCCTCCAGTTCTTGATGTCACTAGGCTCTTTCCCTTTGGACAGTAGAATTAGCGATGAGACCCTCATGGATGGAGGCATCAGGTGATTTTCTAGACAATTTCTGTAAACATCCATGAGGATTGGAGCTAAGAGGTCTCTGAACTTCTTATAAAATTCTGCTGTAATACCATCAGGACCTGGTGCCTTCTTCAGATTTAACTTATCAATGGCCTCTTTTATCTCCTCTACCGTTATTTCTGCTGTCAAAGGAGAAAAGTCCAATTCCCTAGTATCAGGGCCTGGAGTTGCCTCCAAGAATTGGGTCACTTTTTCCTTATCCAAAGCTTTCTTCTGAAACAAGTCAGTATAGTACGATCTCACCACTCCCAGGATTCCCTCCCGAGACTCTTGTAAAACACCCTGGGAGTCAGTGAGACCTGCGATCAGTTTTTTCTCCACACGCTCCCGGCAATTCTCAAATGGATCCGGAGCCCCTCGGGTGCCATAGTCCCTCTCCACTACCAGGGAGGTGTACCTACTGTACTGATACTGTCTTATCTCAGATTTCAGCCGGTCAATCCTTTGTTGGTCATCCCCACCCGCCGAATAGAGTGACTCCAATTCTTTACGCAGTCTCAGATACTGGCTGTACTTACTTATCCCCTTCTTAATTGACAGTCTCTGTAAGAGGGACCGGATCTCCTCCTTGACGTCCTCCCACCAGTCGGCCATGTTTTCATAAAAATCTACTCTGTCCAGTTGAAGCTGCAAAAAAATGAAACATATTCCTGGACAGAATCATCATCTAACAGACTAGAATTTAGTCTCCACAGCCCTCTACCAACATCAGGAAACTTAGAGGCACCCAAACAAAAAAATAAAGCCAAATGATCGGAGTATGGGACCGTTCTTTCCCTTCTTTCCCTTATGGCTTCAGTAGGACTCACCAGAGCGAGATCTATCCTGCTGCTGCGTCCTGCACAGGTGTAAGTGAACTTGGGACTCCTACCACCCTGTATAAAAACATCCAACAGGCCAGCCTGCTGAATTATATTATTTAGGACCTTACAGTCCCTGGTAAGGGGCCTACTGTTCCTGTCCCTGGTGGTAGTGGTGGCATTAAAGTCCCCGGCCATGATGACAGGAATAGATGTGAATAGATAAGGCTTCATGTCATTAAAAAGCTGAGTCCTTTCGGTCACTGTCTGTGGGCCATAGATGTTAATGAGCCGGAGTCTTCTGCCTCTGATGGTGACCTCTAGCAGCAGGCACCGTCCCATCGATACCTCGGTGAGTCTGTGGACGGTGACATCATGGGTGTTAAACAAGATGGAGACCCCGGCATAAGGCTCCATAGCCAGCGACCAAAAGGAAGGACCAGACTGCCAATCTCTCTCCGCCTCTCGCATGAGACCCAAGGTGTTTAATCTTGTCTCCTGTAAGAAAAACACATCGGCCTTGAGATACTTTAGATGATCATATACAACATGTCTGGTCCTTCTAGCCCTAATACTATTCACATTACTGGAGATCACAGAAAGATGGAAGCCTGCCATCATGAGAAGAAATAGAAAGAGAATCCACATCATCATAGATCAGAGTCAGAATTGTCTTCCTGACTACAAGCTTCCATATCCCAAACTGACTGAGACTTGGCATGAAGGGGTCTCCTTTTTGTGGGAGGATCCCCCCCTGGGTCGTCATCATATTCCTCCATCATACGTTTCAGTTCTCTCTCTATCTCCTCCTCTCCATCTGACTCGGACAGTACACTGTACCTATTAGTGGTTACGGTAACATCAGCCTGACTCTGCACTTTCATTTTAGAGGGTTTTTGGACGGTGGTCCACGCACTCTCGGGTTTTCTGGTGCTCTTATCCTTCTTCCTCTTTTTAACACTATTATTTTCCCTAGTGGTCGGTGTCAGTTCGGGGGAAGGGACAGGCACTGGCTGCTCTATAGGCTGCTCCCCTACCTCCATGTCTCCCTCTGTGTTACCTGTCCCTGGATGGTCCGGGGCAGCACCACTAATATCTGGGGTCTCTGGCACAGTACACACTGACCCTGACAATAGGGCCTCCTCCTCCTGCTCCTCATCTGGTACATCTGCCCCTTCCAACAGGCCTTCATCGGGGAGGTCCCTACAGATATTATGCCAGGCATCAGGGCAGTCCCTATGGGGGTGACCAATCTGACCACAAAGGTTGCACCTGATGGTCTTGCAGTTGGCGCTCACATGGCCGAGGTCCCCGCACAGGGTGCACTTCACTGTGGTGCAGTTACTCGCCATGTGACCTGATCTCCCACACCTAAAGCATTACCTGGGCTGACCGACATAGAAGCACACACCCTTCTCTCTGCCGATAAAGAAGGAATTGGGGAGGTGATGGGTGATGTTCTGGTTCTGATGTAATCTGACCAGGACCCTCCACCCCCCGGTCCAGATTCCGTTCCTCATCCCTGGTCTTGGTCATGTCTGACATTAGGGTGCAATGTCTCTTGAGCCAGATAACGATGTCCTGAGTGGGGACAGACTCGTTCCAGAACATGATGGTGACAATCGCTGTATCTGGCTTGGAGATGGGAATGAAACTAAACTTGTTCCACCCCTCAGTATCCCTGTAGCGGGGTTGTTGAGCCCAGAACCGGTCCAGATTAGACATCAGCTTGAAGCTAATGTCATACCCCTGTCTGTCAGGAAGATTTATTACGGCCAGGATGTCGGCTGGCTGGAAACCCATCTGGGTGCACAACATGTCCCTGACCACGTGCCTCCTGTCAGGCAGATCCTCCTTAGCCCCCTTATGCCTAAACCTGACAACGTTCCTCCTCTTGAAGGCCTGGCCGGTATAGCTGGTATTAGAGGAGAAAAATGGGGAACCCCGACTCCAAGCATTCCCTGATGTCTGACCCCTGTCCTGCTGTGGGGGATGTGTGGGCCGGGAACCATCAGTAGTAGGGGGCTGCTGACCACCTGGACCATGGGGCTCTGCTGTCTGTGGTGTAACTAAGGGGGGGAACTCCTCAGCCATAGATTGACCCGCTCCCTCCACAACAACATCAGGGCTCTCTGTGTCTCCAGTTTCCATAGACTGCACCTGAGATGACTGCTCAGCTAGGACATTATCCACAGAGACATTAGCAATTTCAGACACTTCAGTAACAGAAATATCAGCAATTTCAGACATATCAGCAACACTATTAAGAGCATTAAGCTCCTGCAGATCACAGTCCTGAATGTCCTGCTCACATACACCCCTCACCACACAGTTCTGTGTAGATACACCCTGAGGTGCTACAGAGTTACCTTCTGGCGGGAGTCCAGAGTCCTCCTGAAGTGCACTGCCACCTGGGACTTGTGGTGTCTCCTCCACTTCACTGCTGTTATCAGGTAATAGTCCACGGACAGCTGGAACTTGCAGTACCTCACCAGTGGTTGCTGGGACTACTGGTACCTCACCAGTGGTTGCTGGGACTAGTGGTACCTCACCAGCGGTTGCTGGGACTTGTGGTGCCTCTCCAGAGGTTGCTGGGACGTGTGGTGCCTCACCAGCGGTTGCTGGGACGTGTGGTGCCTCACCAGCGGTTGCTGGGACGTGTGGCGTATCACTGGGAGCTGCTGCAGGACTTGGCTGTTGCTGTCTTTTCTTATACACGACTCCCTCCTCAAAAGGCAGTGTAGCTGGCTGCAGAATGGGTCTCACATGGGGCTGTGGGGTCTCACACCTGGATGATGAGGCCTGGTCTCCCTCAAACCTTTGTTGGTTCCTGTATGTATCATAGTATCATAGTATATAAGGCTGGAAGGAGACGCAAGTCCATCAAGTCCAACCTTTAAGAATTAAATAAATGTTTTATCCCCATAACCCGTGATATTTTTTCTCTCCAGAAAGTCATCCAGGCCTCTCTTGAACATGTACATAGAGTCCGCCATAACAACCTCCTGCGGCAGAGAGTTCCACAGTCTCACTGCTCTTACAGTAAAGAACCTTTGTCTATGGTGATGGTAAAATCGCCTCTCCTCTAGGTGTAGAGGATGCCCCCTGTCTATGGTGATGGTAGAATCGCCTCTCCTCTAGGTGTAGAGGATGCCTCCTGTCTATGGTGATGGTAGAACCTCCTCTCCTCTAGGTGTAGAGGATGCCCCCTGTCTATGGTGATGGTAGAACCTCCGCTCCTCTAGGTGTAGAGGATGCCCCCTGTCTATGGTGATGGTAGAACCTCCGCTCCTCTAGGCATAGAGGATGCCCCCTGTCTATGGTGATAGTAGAACCTCCTCTCCTATAGGTGTAGAGGATGCCCCCTGTCTATGGTGATGGTAGAACCTCCTCTCCTCTAGGTGTAGAGGATGCCCCTGTATATGGTGATGGTAGAACCCCCTCTCCTCTAGGTGTAGAGGATGCCCCCTGTCTATGGTGATGGTAGAACCTCCTCTACTCTAGGTGTAGAGGATGCCCCCTGTCTATGGTGATGGTAGAACCTCCTCTCCTCTAGGTGTAGAGGATGCCCCCTGTCTATGGTGATAGTAGAAACTCCTCTCCTCTAGGTGTAGAGGATGTCCCCTGTATATGGTGATGGTAGAACCTCCTCTCCTTTAGGTGTAGAGGATGTCCCCTGTCTATGGTGATGGTAGAACCCCCTCTTCTCTAGGTGTAGAGGATGTCCCCTGTCTATGGTGATGGTAGAACCCCCTCTTCTCTAGGTGTAGAGGATGCCCTCTGTCTATGGTGATGGTAGAGCCTCCTCTCCTCTAGGCGTAGAGGATGCCCCCTGTCTATGGTGATGGTAGAATCTCCTCTCCTCTAGGTGTAGAGGATGCCCTCTGTCTATGGTGATGGCAGAGCCTCCTCTCCTCTAGGCGTAGAGGATGTCCCCTGTCTATGGTGATGGCAGAGCCTCCTCTCCTCTAGGCGTAGAGGATGTCCCCTGTCTATGGTGATGGTAGAACCTCCTCTCCTCTAGGCGTAGAGGATGCCCCCTTGTCCTGGTCACAGGCCGAGGTATAAAAAGATCTTTGGAGAGATCCTTGTACTGTCCGTTCAGGTATTTGTACATTGTAATGAGGTCTTCCCTCAGTCGTCTTTTTTCTAAACTGAATAATCCCAAATTTTTTAATCTGTCATTGTATTCTAGTCCCCCCATTCCCCTAATAATCCTGGTTGCTCTCCTCTGCACCCGTTCCAGCTCTCCTATATCCTTTTTATACACTGGTGCCCAAAACTGTACACAATATTCCATGTGTGGTCTGACCAGGGATTTGTATAAGCGCAAAACTATGTCTTTATCATGAGAATCTATTCCTCTCTTGATACATCCCATTATTTTATTTGCTTTAGCAGCAGCCGCCTGGCTCTGGTCACTAAAATTAAGTTTACCATCCACCAATACCCCCAAGTCCTTTTCAGCTCCAGTTTTACTAAGTAATTGACCGTTTAGAACATAATTATACTTTTTGTTTCCATGGCCCAAGTGCATAACTTTACATTTATCTACATTAAACCTCATCAACCATTTCTCTGCCCACTCCTCAAGCTTCCACAAATCCCTCTGTAATGCTAAACTATCGACCTCAGTATTTATTACTTTACACAGCTTAGTATCATCTGCAAATATTGAAACTTGACTGTGTAAACCCACTACAAGGTCATTAATAAAAATATTAAAAAGAAGTGGCCCCAATACTGACCCCTGTGGCACTCCACTGGTAACATCAACCCAATCTGAGAATGTGCCATTAATGACCACCCTCTGTTTTCTATCACTAAGCCAATTACTTACCCAAATACACAGATTTTCTCCTATTCCCAGCAGTCTCATTTTATGTACCAACCTTTTATGTGGCACGGTGTCAAATGCCTTTGCTGCCTTTGAAGGACCTGCAGGTTTCTGCCCCCCAGTCAATATCTGGGTAATTGAAGTCCCCCATGATAAGTCCTTCCTTGCGCTTTGAAGCCGCATCCATTTCACTTATCAGCATTTCCTCTGCTGCCTCCATTATATTTGGAGCCTTCTAACAAACCCCTAGTAATATTTTATTATTCTTTTTCCCTCCCCTTATCTCCACCCATAGGGACTCCACATTTGCGTTACTGATGTCATCTCGCAGGATGGGCTTGAGGCGAGAATTCACATATAAACAAACCCCTCCCCCTTGTCTATTTATACGATCCTTTCTAAATAGACAATAACCATCTATAGTAACAGCCCAGTCATAGCTACTGTCCAGCCATGTCTCGCTGATACCCACTATATCAGATTTCCGCTCCAACATCAAGAGTTCCAGTTCCTCCATTTTGTTAGTGAGGCTTCTGGCATTAGTGTACATGCACTTTATATGGTTTTCCCTGTCCCTATTCCTTTTGTCCTTATTTCCCAATCTCATTCCAGCCCCCCTTCCTCCCCCATGGACTATGGCTCTTCCCAGCTCTCTATGTACACCGTCTATTTGCCCTGCACAAGTGTAGTTGCCCTCCCCCCAGGTCTCTAGTTTAAACACTCCTCCAACCTTCTAGCCATTTTTTCCCCTAAAACAGCGGCCCTCCCCATTGAGGTGCAGCCCATCCCTACTGTAGAGCCTGTAGCCAACAGAAAAGTCAGCCCAGTTCTCCATGAACCCAAACCCCTCCTTCCTACACCAACTTTTGAGCCACTTATTTACCTCCTTGACCTCCCGCTGCCTTTCTGGTGTGGCACGTGGTACAGGCAGTATTTCGGAGAAAATTACCTTTGAGGTCCTTGCCCTGAGCTTATGGCCTAAATCTCTGAAATAATTTTAAGGACCTTCCACCTACCTGTTACTTTGTCATTAGTGCCAATGTGGACCATGACCGCTGGTTTCTCACCAGCCCCTCCCAGTAATCCATCAACCCGATCCGCAACATGCTGAACCCGAGCACCCGGCAAACAACACACTGTTCGGTATGCACGGTCTTTGTGACAGATTGCCCTGTGTGTTCCCCTAATAATGGAATCTCCCACTACCAGCACCTGTCTGACCTTGCCTGTGCTCCCATTACCCTTCTTACTGGAGCAGACAGTCCCCTGGTTGCTAGCGGCCACGTCTTTCTGCAGCATTGCTACCCCAGAGCTGATATCCCCCTCATCCCCCAGCCTGGCAAACTTATTGGGGTGCACCAGATCAGGACTAGACTCTCTACAACTCTTCCCTCTACCCCGCCTTCTACATGTTACCCACTTCTACATGTCTCTCCCACTGGTCCCATCTGCTCAATGGTGGCCTCCATCTCCTGCACAACGTCAGCCAGTTGTTTGGCCAGGGAGTCCAGCTTCTTGTCTAGCAGGACCTGCTTCCCTGGGTTTGCTGCCCTCAGTTTGTAAGTGCAGTTTATCTGTTTCTGCAGGTGAAGTTTTTGGATTTTGAGTGTCTCCATCTTCCTCACCAGTGCTGGTATCTGAGCGGCCAGCTGGAGCTCCGGTGATGGGGCCTGCAGTTTGCTGCTAGGGTGCTGTTTGCTTGCAGGCCTGGATCCTGTAGCCACACCACCACCGCTCTTTCCTGGCCCCTGAGATTTTGGCACAGAGTCCTGGGACTTCTGGTGTTTTGCGGTCGCTGTAACTGCACTGGGGTCACAAACTGCTGTTGGGCGATTGAGCCCCGGATGTTTTGCAGACACAACATTGGTGGTACCTCTAGATGTTCCTTCCTGGCCGCCTTTGGTCTCCTTTCCAGCTTGCAGGCCCCCAGACCTGGTGCGCTCCGCTGGTAACATAACTCGCTGCTGCATGTTCTCCTGGATTGTCTGTCTCTCCAGTGATGTCCTCCTCTGCCTGCCCGGGGTGGAGGTGGATTGTCCACCTGAGGCCTGGGATGGAGGCTGCTGCACACTCTGCATGTTTCTTACTCTTGGACTTTCCAACAGCTTACTTCTACTTTCAGTCATACTGGCAGGTTGCTTCACCAGGTTCTTACATGTTCTTACTTCCACACCGACTGTCCTTCCATTACTGGAACTTGCACTGCTGCCACTGCTGCTTCCTTCCATAAAGACTTTTGGATTTACATCCCTTTCTTGAGCTGGCTGGTTGTTGTTTGCCAGATTAGGCCTTGGAGCCTGGGCCTTGCTTGTGGAGTTTCCCTGCCCAGGGTGGCCCCGCCCTGGGCTATCTCCAGACATGCAGAGGTCTCAGGAGCTCAAACCACGCACAACCTCACCTCTAGGAGGCAGGATTATAGTAGTTATATTCCTGTACATAGGAGGCAGTATTATAGTAGTTATATTCTTGTACATAGGGGGCAGTATTATAGTAGTTATATTCTTGTACATAGGGGGCAGTATTATAGTAGTTATATTCCTGTACATAGGGGGCAGTATTATAGTAGTTATATTCCTGTACATAGGGGGAAGTATTATAGTAGTTATATTCTTGTATATAGGGGGAAGTATTATAGTAGTTATATTCTTGTACATAGGGGGCAGTATTATAGTAGTTATATTCCTGTACATAGGGGGCAGTATTATAGTAGTTATATTCTTGTACATAGGAGGCAGTATTATAGTAGTTATATTCCTGTACATAGGGGGCAGTATTATAGTAGTTATATTCCTGTACATAGGGGGCAGTATTATAGTAGTTATATTCCTGTACATAGGGAGCAGTATTATAGCAGTTGTATTCCTGTACACAGGGGGCAGTATTATAGTAGTTATATTCCTGTACATAGGGGGCAGTATTATAGTAGTTATATTCCTGTATATAGGGGGCAGTATTATAGTAGTTATATTCTTGTACATAGGGGGCAGTATTATAGTAGTTATATCCCTGTACATAGGGGGCAGTATTATAGTAGTTATATCCTTGTACATAGGGGGCAGTATTATAGTAGTTATATTCCTGTACATATGGAGCAGTATTATAGTATTTATTTTCCTGTACATAGGAGGAAGTATTATAGTAGTTATATTCCTGTACATAGGAGGCAGTATTATAGTAGTTATATTCTTATACATAGGGGCAGTATTATAGTAGTTATATCCCTGTACATAGGGGGCAGTATTATAGTAGTTATATTCTTGTACATAGGGGGCAGTATTATAGTAGTTATATTCCTGTACATAGGGGGCAGTATTATAGTAGTTATATTCTTGTACATAGGGGGCAGTATTATAGTAGTTATATTCTTGTACATAGGGGGCAGTATTATAGTAGTTATATTCTTGTACATAGGGGGCAGTATTATAGTAGTTATATTCTTGTACATAGGGGGCAGTATTATAGTAGTTATATTCCTGTACATAGGGGGCAGTATTATAGTAGTTATATTCTTGTACATAGGGGGCAGTATTATAGTAGTTATATTCTTGTATATAGGGGGCAGTATTATAGTAGTTATATTCTTGTACATATGGGCAGTATTATAGTAGTTATATTCTTGTACATAGGGGGCAGTATTATAGTAGTTATATTTTTGTACATAGGGGGGAGTATTATAGTAGTTATATTCTTGTACATAGGGGGCAGTATTGTAGTAGTTATATTCTTGTACATAGGGGGCAGTATTGTAGTAGTTATATTCTTGTATATAGGGGGCAGTATTATAGTAGTTATATTCCTGTACATAGGGACAGTATTATAGTAGTTATACTCTTGTACATAGGGGGCAGTATTATAGTAGTTATATTCCTGTACATAGGGGGCAGTATTATAGTAGTTATATTCCTGTACATAGGGGGCAGTATTATAGTAGTTATATTCTTGTACATAGGGGGCAGTATTATAGTAGTTATATTCTTGTACATAGGGGCAGTATTATAGTAGTTATATTCTTGTACATAGGGGCAGTATTATAGTAGTTATATTCCTGTACATAGGGGGCAGTATTATAGTAGTTATATTCCTGTGCATAGGGGGCAGTATTATAGTAGTTATATTCTTGTACATAGAGGGCAGTATTATAGTAGTTATATTCTTGTACATAGGGGGCAGTATTATAGTAGTTATATGCTTGTATATAGGGGGCAGTATTATAGTAGTTATAGTCTTGTACATAGAGGGCAGTATTATAGTAGTTATATTCTTGTACATAGAGGGCAGTATTATAGTAGTTATATTCTTGTACATAGGGGGCAGCATTATAGTAGTTATATTCCTGTACATAGGGGACAGTATTATAGTAGTTATATTCTTGTACATAGGGGGCAGTATTATAGTAGTTATATTCCTGTACATAGGGGGCAGTATTATAGTAGTTATATTCCTGTACATAGGGGGCAGTATTATAGTAGTTATATCCTTGTACATAGGGGGGCAGTATTATAGTAGTTATATCCTTGTACATAGGGGGGCAGTATTATAGTAGTTATATTCTTGTACATAGGAGGCAGTATTATAGTAGTTATATTCCTGTACATAGGGGGCAGTATTATAGTAGTTATATTCTTGTACATAGGGGGCAGTATTATAGTAGTTATATTCCTGTACATAGGGGGCAGTATTATAGTAGTTATATTCTTGTACATAGGAGGCAGTATTATAGTAGTTATATTCTTGTACATAGGAGCAGTATTATAGTATTTATATTTTTGTACACAGGGGGCAGTATTATAGTAGTTATATTCCTGTACATAGGGGGCAGTATTATAGTAGTTATATTCTTGTACACAGGGGGCAGTATTATAGTAGTTATATTCTTGTACATAGGGGGCAGTATTATAGTAGTTATATTCTTGTACACAGGGGGCAGTATTATAGTAGTTATATTCTTGTACATAGGGGGCAGTATTATAGTAGTTATATTCCTGTACATAGGGTGCAGTATTATAGTAGTTATATTCCTGTACATAGGGAGCAGTATTATAGTAGTTATATTCTTGTACATAGGGGGCAGTATTATAGTAGTTATATTCTTGTATATAGGGGGCAGTATTATAGTAGTTATATTCTTGTACATAGGGGGCAGTATTATAGTAGTTATATTCCTGTACATAGGGGGCAGTATTATAGTAGTTATATTCCTGTACATAGAGGGCAGTATTATAGTAGTTATATTCTTGTACATAGGGGGCAGTATTATAGTAGTTATATTCTTGTACATAGGGGGCAGTATTATAGTAGTTATATTCCTGTACATAGGGACAGTATTATATTAGTTATATTTCTGTACATAGGGGGCAGTAATATAGTAGTTATATTCTTGTACATAGGGGGCAGTATTATAGTAGTTATATTCTTGTACATAGGGGGCAGTATTATAGTAGTTATATTCTTGTACATAGGGGGCAGTATTATAGTAGTTATATTCCTGTACATAGGGGGCAGTATTATAGTAGTTATATTCTTGTACATAGGGGGCAGTATTATAGTAGTTATATTCTTGTATATAGGGGGCAGTATTATAGTAGTTATATTCTTGTACATATGGGCAGTATTATAGTAGTTATATTCTTGTACATAGGGGGCAGTATTATAGTAGTTATATTTTTGTACATAGGGGGGAGTATTATAGTAGTTATATTCTTGTACATAGGGGGCAGTATTGTAGTAGTTATATTCTTGTACATAGGGGGCAGTATTGTAGTAGTTATATTCTTGTATATAGGGGGCAGTATTATAGTAGTTATATTCCTGTACATAGGGACAGTATTATAGTAGTTATACTCTTGTACATAGGGGGCAGTATTATAGTAGTTATATTCCTGTACATAGGGGGCAGTATTATAGTAGTTATATTCCTGTACATAGGGGGCAGTATTATAGTAGTTATATTCTTGTACATAGGGGGCAGTATTATAGTAGTTATATTCTTGTACATAGGGGCAGTATTATAGTAGTTATATTCTTGTACATAGGGGCAGTATTATAGTAGTTATATTCCTGTACATAGGGGGCAGTATTATAGTAGTTATATTCCTGTGCATAGGGGGCAGTATTATAGTAGTTATATTCTTGTACATAGAGGGCAGTATTATAGTAGTTATATTCTTGTACATAGGGGGCAGTATTATAGTAGTTATATGCTTGTATATAGGGGGCAGTATTATAGTAGTTATAGTCTTGTACATAGAGGGCAGTATTATAGTAGTTATATTCTTGTACATAGAGGGCAGTATTATAGTAGTTATATTCTTGTACATAGGGGGCAGTATTATAGTAGTTATATTCCTGTACATAGGGGACAGTATTATAGTAGTTATATTCTTGTACATAGGGGGCAGTATTATAGTAGTTATATTCCTGTACATAGGGGGCAGTATTATAGTAGTTATATTCCTGTACATAGGGGGCAGTATTATAGTAGTTATATCCTTGTACATAGGGGGGCAGTATTATAGTAGTTATATCCTTGTACATAGGGGGGCAGTATTATAGTAGTTATATTCTTGTACATAGGAGGCAGTATTATAGTAGTTATATTCCTGTACATAGGGGGCAGTATTATAGTTGTTATATTCCTGTACATAGGGGGCAGTATTATAGTAGTTATATTCCTGTACATAGAGGGCAGTATTATAGTAGTTATATTCATGTACATAGGGGCAGTATTATAGTAGTTATATTCTTGTACATAGGGGGCAGTATTATAGTAGTTATATTCCTGTACATAGGGGGCAGTATTATAGTAGTTATATTCTTGTACATAGGAGGCAGTATTATAGTAGTTATATTCTTGTACATAGGAGCAGTATTATAGTATTTATATTTTTGTACACAGGGGGCAGTATTATAGTAGTTATATTCCTGTACATAGGGGGCAGTATTATAGTAGTTATATTCTTGTACACAGGGGGCAGTATTATAGTAGTTATATTCTTGTACATAGGGGGCAGTATTATAGTAGTTATATTCTTGTACACAGGGGGCAGTATTATAGTAGTTATATTCTTGTACATAGGGGGCAGTATTATAGTAGTTATATTCCTGTACATAGGGTGCAGTATTATAGTAGTTATATTCCTGTACATAGGGAGCAGTATTATAGTAGTTATATTCTTGTACATAGGGGGCAGTATTATAGTAGTTATATTCTTGTATATAGGGGGCAGTATTATAGTAGTTATATTCTTGTACATAGGGGGCAGTATTATAGTAGTTATATTCCTGTACATAGGGGGCAGTATTATAGTAGTTATATTCCTGTACATAGGGGGCAGTATTATAGTAGTTATATTCTTGTACATAGGGGGCAGTATTATAGTAGTTATATTCTTGTACATAGGGGGCAGTATTATAGTAGTTATATTCCTGTACATAGGGGGCAGTATTATAGTAGTTATATTCTTGTACATAGGGGGCAGTATTATAGTAGTTATATTCTTGTACATAGGGGGCAGTATTATAGTAGTTATATTCCTGTACATAGGGACAGTATTATATTAGTTATATTTCTGTACATAGGGGGCAGTAATATAGTAGTTATATTCTTGTACACAGGGGGCAGTATTATAGTAGTTATATTCTTGTACATAGGGGGCAGTATTATAGTAGTTATATCCCTGTACATAGGGGGCAGTATTATAGTAGTTATATTCCTGTACATAGGGGGCAGTATTATAGTGGTTATATTCTTGTACATAGGGGGCAGTATAATAGTAGTTATATTCCTGTACATAGGGGGCAGTATTATAGTAGTTATATTCTTGTACATAGGGAGCAGTATTATAGTAGTTATATTCCTGTACATAGGGGGCAGTATTATAGTAGTTATATTCCTGTACATAGGGGGCAGTATTATAGTAGTTATATTCCTGTACAGAGGGGCAGTATTATAGTAGTTATATTCTTGTACATTGGGGGCAGTATTACAGTAGTTATATTCCTGTACATAGGAGGCAGTATTATAGTAATTATATTCTTGTACATAGGGGGCAGTATTATAGTAGTTATATTCTTGTACATAGGGGTAGTATTATAGTAGTTATATCCTTGTATATAGGGGGCAGTATTATAGTAGTTATATTCTTGTACATAGGGAGCAGTATTATAGTAGTTATATTCCTGTACATAGGGGGCAGTATTATAGTAGTTATATTCCTGTACATAGGGGTAGTATTATAGTAGTTATATCCTTGTATATAGGGGGCAGTATTATAGTAGGAATACATCTATTATTGTGTAGTTGTCACTGGCTATTGGTTGTAGATAATAAACATGTTGTGGTGATCATGTGATGCGGGTGACATTACTCGGGATATTCTCGGGGTTTATCTCGTGTTCTGCACTTGGCTGGGACACTACATTGAGGAGAGGAATAACGGGCGGCTCAGTATTGATAAGACGCATATTATCCTGAGATGAGTCTCGCAGTCATCTTGTCTTTGTCTGGTAAAATATTTCGGTCTTTCGGATCTTAGTGTCGGGTGATGACTCCAGGACTTCTATATTCTGTAGATTTCTTCCTTTCAGGGTGTGAGACAAAAAATCGAGGCTGAAGGCCTATGTGTGTCTCTGTGACTCCTGGCGTCAGTGAAATAAGATGCTAATCTTTGTCGGAGGCACAATACTCAGGTGAGCGTCACTACAAAGGCGACACGTGACGCCTTCTCATCAGTCACAACACGGGTGCAGGACGCGGAGGTAAATACAATGCCCCCACCCTCCCCCGGCTGCCGCCCGCTAACACCCTGACCGGACAGAAGTAATTGATTGAAGAGAGATCCGGGATTAACCCAGGATTAAGGTCTTGATCCGACCTGATCTCTGATTTAACGTAGCACAGGGTGATAGGAACCGCGGACAGGGAGGGGAAGGGTTAACAGGACACTCAATAAATGGAGTTTAATAAAAGACCAATAATATAATGATCCCAGACTGTAATAGGAGATATTGGAGGAATAACACTGCAGTCGGTCCCTGGAGAGATGTGTACACCTGTCCAACTGCTCGTTAACACTTAATTTCTAATCAGCCAATCACATGGCGGCAACTCAGTGCATTTAGGCATGTAGACATGGTCAAGACAATCTCCTGCAGTTCTCCCGAGCATCAGTATGGGGAAGAAAGGTGATTTGTGGCCTCTGAACGTGGCATGGTTGTTGGTGTCGGAAGGACTGGTCTGAGTATTTCAGAAACTGCTGATCTACTGGGATTTTCACGCACAACCTTCTCTAGGGTTTACAGAGAATGGTCCGAAAAAGAAAAAACATCCAGTGAGCGGCAGTTCTGTGGGCGGAAATGCCTTGTTGATGCCAGAGGTCAGAGGAGAATGGGCAAACTGGTTCGAGCTGATAGAAAGGCAACAGTGACTCAAATCGCCACCCGTTACAACCAAGGTAGGCAGAAGAGCATCTCTGAACGCAAAGTACGTCCAACTTTGAGGCAGATGGGCTACAGCAGCAGAAGACCACACCGGGTGCCACTCCTTTCAGCTAAGAACAGGAAACTGAGGCTACAATTTGCACAAGCTCATCGAAATTGGACAGTAGAAGATTGGAAAAACGTTGCCTGGTCTGATGAGTCTTGATTTCTGCTGCGACATTCGGATGGTAGGGTCAGAATTTGGCGTCAACAACATGAAAGCATGGATCCATCCTGCCTTGTATCAGCGGGTCAGGCTGGTGGTGGTGGTGTCATGGATCCATCCTGCCTTGTATCAGCGGGTCAGGCTGGTGGTGGTGGTGTCATGGATCCATCCTGCCTTGTATCAGCGGCTCAGGCTGGTGGTGGTGGTGTCAGACTTAATGCCCTGATATATAGAGAGGGATCTTCTCAGAGGTTATTATTGTAATTATTGAGACAATTATTTTTACTATTATTTTTATTATTATTATTATTGAGACTATTATTATTTTTACTATAATTAACAATTGTATCCATAATAATAAAAATAATAAAATTTATAATAATAATAATTGTCTCATAATTAATAACAATAATAATCTCTGAGAAGATCCCTCTCTATATATCAGGGCATTAAGTCTGTGTCACAGTGTAACAGTAGCAGGTAACAGTTCTTAGTTACCAAAAATCCTCTGATAGATAATCCCTGAGCTCTTAGCTTAGTGGATGGAGGCTCTGTGTTGTTACTGTATGGCAAGTGAACTGCAGAGGGTCTGGGGTTTGAATCCTGGGCTGGGCTAAAATTTATTTAATTGAACCATGTGTCTGGGGAAGCCCTAGGACAGTGATGGCAAACCTTTTAGAGCCTGAGTGCCCAAACTTCAACCAAAAGCCACTTATTTATTGCAAAGTGCCAGCACAGCAATTTACCGTATTTTCCGGGCCATTAGGCGCACCGGAATATAAGGCGCATCAGTCCGATGCGCCTTATATATGTAATAATTCCATATATAAGGCGCATTGGACTATAAGGCGCAGGGTCCGGGGGTGTGGCGGAGGTTCGGGGGCGGAGGGGACACCCGACGGGACGAGACGCGACGCGACGCCGAGACGCGGAACGCGGGGAAGGTGAGGGGGAGGTGGAGAATGGCATACTTACATAGGTCCCCGCTACCGGAGACAGCAGATCTCCAGCGGGAACTGCAGACCGACGCGGCAGAAGTTGTTCGTGCCGCGTGGTCTGCAGTTCCCGCTGGAGATCTGCTGTCTCCGGTAGCGGGGACCTATGTAAGTAGGGTCCGCTGCCCTCATATAGGGCGCACCGGACTATAAGGCGCACTTTGGATTTCCAAGGAAATCCAAGGCTTTTATGTGCGCTTTATAGTCCGGAAAATACGGTAAGCAGTAATTTATTTCTCCTTTTTCTTTGACAACTTTCAATCCTTCAGCCTCCTAAAGACACCAACGCAGTTGAAAGGAGGAGGGAAAATTCGCCTATCATTGTAGGAAGGTTCTGTAGGCAGATTCTTTGAGTCCTGTCTGGTGAACTTCATGCTGGGGTGATGGCCTGGGTGCCCACAGAGAGGGCTCCGAGTGCCGCCTCTGGCACCAGTGCCATAGGTTCGCCATCACTGCCCTAGGAGATGTGGAGACCATATATGGACAGATGGTGATCTCTCCCTGATGACCCGATCCCTTCTCCCCAAACATCTCTCAATTTTCGATGTCTGTAGAAGCCATTCAGAAACACAAGTTCAGGCTTTGAAAGTATATACTATGCGGACACAAAGTCGGGACAACCCCAGCCAGTGCGGGACCTGGAGGGAATATCCGGGACTATCTATTGGCTGACCGTGACCGCGGGGCAGAGGTGAAAAACGGGGACTGTCCCGCTGAATCCGGGGTGGTTGGGCCCCTCCCCTCTACTCTAAATGACTACTGGAATAGTAAAGCAGGCACTCACCCACCGCAAAGGAAGGGGCCCCAAAGCAGTTTATTGCACAGAGCAAAGCAGTGTGAGGACAAGCCTTGAGTGCACTTGGAGAAGCAACAATCCTGGAATACAAATCCATCTCTTACAGTCCTGCTGCTACTAACAACATATGCCATATCCTCTGGTACCTGAGTAGCCCAGGTGAATAGGCCTCTTCCACGCTGAGAAGTGAGGAGGATGCTAGAAGAGAGGGAGCCCCTGGGGAACTCCCGATGTAACACAGGGTGAAGGGATCCCTGGGAAGATGGTGAATTGGAGGCCCTGTCCCCCAAGTGTCAGCGTGTCCCTGTCCTGTCCCCCTGGTGTCAGCGTGTCTCTGTCCCCCAAGTGTCAGCGTGTCCCTGTCCCCCAACTGTCAGCGTGTCCCTGTCCCCCAAGTGTCAGCGTGTCCCTGTCCCCCAACTGTCAGCGTGTCCCTGTCCCCCAAGTGTTATTGTGTTCCTGTCCTGTCTCCTGAGTGTTTTTGCCCTGCATGTTTGTATCTGGTTGTCTTCCCCTATCTCCTGGTTGCAGACGGTGAGGAGCCCGGTGTGGGGGGTGATAAGATCCTCGGACGCTTCATATGTTACACCCCAAACATGTCCTCAGATGATATTAAGAGTCCAGACTGCAGAGGACAACACAACACTCCGCACATCGAGAGCAAACATGTCCCCGACCGTCTTCATCCTCCTGCCCCTGCTCCTGGGGGTCTCACGTAAGTATCATCCAAAATAACCTGAGAGCACCCCACACTGGGAGGGGTGAGGGTACTTTACACTGGGTATTTATAATAGATATTGGGAAATACACTCCTGAGAGGTCGTGATGGTGACCCGGACCCGACACCCATGGACTTGTACTCTTTCTGTCTCCAGATGCTTTACTTAAGGTCCATGTGGAGCCCAATGTTGTGGCCGCCCCCGGGGCGACGGTTCAGCTCAAGTGTCTCCTGCAGGAGGTTAAAGACCCCCTGGACCTGAAGGACCTGATGATTCTGTGGTTCACACGTGGGATCCAGGTCGCTGAGTTTGATAAGACGATCACGATTGATAAACCCGGAATGTCCATGTCCCTGGAGGCGCTGAAGAAAGGCGACGCCACGCTGACCATCCAGTCCTTCAGCCCAGAGCATGCTGGGAACTACCGCTGCCACGTCTTCTACAAGTCCGAGAACACCATGAGGCAGACAGTGCTGTCATCCAATGGTGAGTTGTATGTATATCAAGAAGCTACAACTAGACCCCAGACCAGACACCGTGTACAACTACAGACCCCAGACCAGACATCGTGTACAATTACAGACCCCAGACCAGACGCCGTGTACAACTACAGACCCCAGACCAGACATCGTGTACAATTACAGACCCCAGACCAGACGCCGTGTACAATTACAGACCCCAGACCAGACGCCGTGTACAACTACAGACCCCAGACCGGACGCCGTGTACAACTACAGACCCCAGACCGGGCGCCGTGTACAACTACAGACCCCAGACCAGACATCGTGTACAATTACAGACCCCAGACCAGACGCCGTGTACAATTACAGACCCCAGACCAGACGCCGTGTACAACTACAGACCCCAGACCAGACGCCGCATACAACTACAGACCCCAGACCGGACACCGTGTACAACTACAGACCCCAGACCGGACGCCGTGTACAACTACAGACCCCAGACCGGACGCCGTGTACAACTACAGACCCCAGACCGGACGCCGTGTACAACTACAGACCCCAGACCGGACGCCGTGTACAACTACAGACCCCAGACCGGACGCCGTGTACAACTACAGACCCCAGACCGGACGCCGTGTACAACTACAGACCCCAGACCAGACGCCGTTTACAACTACAGACCCCAGACCAGACGCCGTGTACAACTACAGACCCGAGACCAGACGCCATGTACAACTACAGACCCGAGACCAGACGCCGTGTACAACTACAGACCACAGACCAGACGCCGTGTACAACTACAGACCCGAGACCAGACGCCGTGTACAACTACAGACCCGAGACCAGACGCCGTGTACAACTACAGACCCCAGACCAGACGCCGTGTACAACTACAGACCCCAGACCGGGCGCCGTGTACAACTACAGACCCCAGACCGGGCGCCGTGTACAACTACAGACCCCAGACCGGGCGCCGTGTACAGCTACAGACCCCAGACCAGACACCGTGTACAACTACAGACCCCAGACCAGACGCCGTGTACAACTACAGATCCCCTTATTATTTTTTGTTCTCCTTCCAGTTGCAGTTACTCCGGACCCCCAGGAAGGTGATGTGGCGCTGAGCACCTGCGAGACCGTCCTGGACAAGAAGTTGGACAAGGTGGTGGACTGGATCAGTAAGGTGGAGGGCAGGTTGGCCGAGGTGACCCAGAACTGCTCCCCCAAGCAGGACAAGACCCGCGCAAACTGAACGTGCCGCCATCTTAGCGCTTTCTCTGCTTGACGCTTCTCATTTATCTGCAATGATGACATGAGAACAGCTGTATCGTCCGTGGTAACCAATCAGAGTGAAGCTTTCATTTTTGCACAGCAGTTTGAGCGATTGAGCTGCTCTGTGATTGGTTTTTTTGGGCGACTTTGTATTAATCATGGCTACTGCTTTCATGGATCGGGTTTTAATCAGATCTCATTTGCTAATAAGGGGGGGGGGTTCTAGCACAAGGGGTGGGGCTTATGTAAATGAACCCCAAAATGGGCGTTTCTGTGATGTTTTCTGGGTGTTACTGCGGGGGTTATAATCTTATGCAATAAAGTAAAAATAATAAAAATACCGTCTCTGTGTTGTGATTGGACCAAAAATATGCAGGTTATGTGGATCCGCCCACGAGGATCAGATGCAAATCCACACCTGCCAGAAATATAAGGGGGAACCACAAAATCCAACAAATAGGAATATCTGTGGTGTTACATAGGACTGCAGGACACATCTACTACATGATCTGTACTCAGAGATATCACTGTGTTATCTGTGGTGTTACATAGGACTGCAGGAGACATCTACTACATGATCTGTACTCAGAGATATCACTGTGTTATCTGTGGTGTTACATAGGACTGCAGGACACATCTACTACATGATCTGTACTCAGAGATATCACTGTGTTATCTGTGGTGTTACATAGGACTGCAGGACACATCTACTACATGATCTGTACTCAGAGATATCACTGTGTTATCTGTGGTGTTACATAGGACTGCAGGACACATCTACTACATGATCTGTACTCAGAGATATCACTGTGTTATCTGTGGTGTTACATAGGACTGCAGGACACATCTACTACATGATCTGTACTCAGAGATATCACTGTTATCTGTGGTGTTACATAGGACTGCAGGACACATCTACTACATGATCTGTACGCAGAGATATCATTGTGTTATCTGTGGTGTTACATAGGACTGCAGGACACATCTACTACATGATCTGTACTCAGAGATATCACTGTGTTATCTGTGGTGTTACATAGGACTGCAGGACACATCTACTACATGATCTGTACTCAGAGATATCACTGTCTTATCTGTGCTGTTACATAGGACTGCAGCACACATCTACTACATGATCTGTACTCAGATCCCGTGTATCCCCACCAGCAGAGCTCAGCGGACACTACAGACACTGCCTGCAGCCTCTGTTTACAGTTCATCACCTTCTATTTACAAACAGAGTGGGAGCTGCAGACAGGATAGAGAAGTGTCCCTGTGTAGCAGGATAGAAGAGAAGTGAGTAGGGGAGAGACAGTACAGAGAAGTGTCCCGTGTAGCAGGATAGAAGAGAAGTGAGTGGGAGCTGCAGACAGGACAGAGAAGTGTCTCAGTGTAGCAGGATAGAAGAGAAGTGAGTGAGGGAGAGACAGTACAGAGAAGTGTCCTGTGTAGCAGGATAGAAGAGAAGTGAGTGGAAGCTGCAGACAGGACAGAGAAGTGTCTCAGCGTAGCAGGATAGAAGAGAAGTGAGTGGGGGAGAGACAGTACAGAGAAGTGTCCCGTGTAGCAGAAGAGAAGTGAGTGGAAGCTGCAGACAGGACAGAGAAGTGTCTCAGCATAGCAGGATAGAAGAGAAGTGAGTGAGGGAGAGACAGTACAGAGAAGTGTCCCGTGTAGCAGGACAGAAGAGAAGTGAGTGGGAGCTGCAGACAGGACAGAGAAGTGTCTCAGTGTAGCAGGATAGAAGAGAAGTGAGTGAGGGAGAGACAGTACAGAGAAGTGTCCCGTGTAGCAGGATAGAAGAGAAGTGAGTGGGAGCTGCAGACAGGACAGAGAAGTGTCTCAGTGTAGCAGGATAGAAGAGAAGTGAGTGAGGGAGAGACAGTACAGAGAAGTGTCCTGTGTAGCAGGATAGAAGAGAAGTGAGTGGAAGCTGCAGACAGGACAGAGAAGTGTCTCAGCGTAGCAGGATAGAAGAGAAGTGAGTGGGGGAGAGACAGTACAGAGAAGTGTCCCGTGTAGCAGAAGAGAAGTGAGTGGAAGCTGCAGACAGGACAGAGAAGTGTCTCAGCATAGCAGGATAGAAGAGAAGTGAGTGAGGGAGAGACAGTACAGAGAAGTGTCCCGTGTAGCAGGACAGAAGAGAAGTGAGTGGGAGCTGCAGACAGGACAGAGAAGTGTCTCAGTGTAGCAGGATAAAAGAGAAGTGAGTGAGGGAGAGACAGTACAGAGAAGTGTCCCGTGTAGAAGGATAGAAGAGAAGTGAGTGGAAGCTGCAGACAGTACAGGGAAGTGCCCCGTGTAGCAGGATAGAAGAGAAGTGTGTGGGAGTTGCAGACAGGACAGAGAAGTGTCCCCGTGTAGCACGATAGAAGAGAAGTGAGTGGGGGAGAGACAATACAGAGAAGTGTCCCATGTAGCAGGATAGAAGAGAAGTGAGTGAGAGCTGCAGACAGGACAGAGAAGTGTCTCGGTGTAGCACGATAGAAGAGAAGTGAGTAGGGGAGAGACAGGACAGAGAAGTATCCCCGTGCAGCAGGATGGAAGAGAAGTGAGTGGGAGCTGCAGACAGTACAAAGAAGTGTCCAATGTAGCAGGATAGAAGAGAAGTGAGTATGAGTTGCAGACAGGAAAAATAAGTGTCCCCGTTTAGCAGGATAGAAGAGAAATGAGTGGGAGCTGCAGACAGGACAGAGAAGTGTCCCAGTGTAGCAGTATAGAAGAGAAGTGAGTGGGAGTTGCAGACAGGACAGAGAAGTGTCTCAGTGTAGCAGGATAAAAGAGAAGTGAGTGGGAGTTGCAGACAGGACAAAGAAGTGTCCCCGTGTAGCAGGATAGAAGAGAAGTGAATGGAAGCTACAAACAGGACAGAGAAGTGTCCCATGTAGCAGGATAGAAAAGACGTGAGTGGGAGCTGCAGACAGGACAGAGAAGTGTCCCAGTGTAGCAGGATAGAAGAGAAATGTGTGGGAGTTGCAGACAGGACAGAGAAGTGTCCCCGTGTAGCAGGATAGAAGAGAAATGTGTGGGAGTTGCAGACAGGACAGAGAAGTGTCCCTTGTAGCAGGATAGAAGAGAAGTGAGTGGGAGCTGCAGACAGGACAGAGAAGTGTCCCCCTGTAGCAGGATAGAAGAGAAGTGAGTGGGAGCTGCAGACAGGACAGAGAAGTGTCCCCCTGTAGCAGGATAGAGGAGAAGTGAGTAGGAGCTGCAGGCAGTACAGAGAAGTTCCCCGTGTAGCAGGATAGAAGAGAAGTGAGTGGGAGCTGCAGACCTGACAGAGAAGTGTCCCCCTGTAGCAGGATAGAAGAGAAGGGAGTGGGAGCTGCAGACCTGACAGAGAAGTGTCCCAGTGTAGCAGGATAGAAGAGAAGTGAGTGGGAGCTGCTGACAGGACAGAGAAGTGTCTCAGTGTAGCAGGATAGAAGAGAAGTGAGTGAGGGAGAGACAGTACAGAGAAGTGTCCCGTGTAGCAGGATAGAAGAGAAGTGAGTGGGAGCTGCTGACAGGACAGAGAAGTGTCCCCCTGTAGCAGGATAGAAGAGAAGTGAGTAGGAGCTGCAGGCAGTACAGAGAAGTTCCCTGTGTAGCAGGATAGAAGAGAAATGAGTGGGAGCTGCAGACAGGACAGAGAAGTGTCCCCCTGTAGCAGGATAGAAGAGAAGTGAGTGGGAGCTGCAGACAGGACAGAGAAGTGTCCCCCTGTAGCAGGATAGAAGAGAAGTGAGTGGGAGCTGCAGACCTGACAGAGAAGTGTCCCCGTGTAGCAGGAAAGAAGAATAGCTGGATGAGCACACTGGTGTCTGAGGGGGATACTGGCCAGAATTACAGGGGTGCAGCAGGAGATCAGGACCGGAGGATCCCCTCCAGGAGAAGCCACTGCTGAGGAGATCACTGGGTGCAGGGTATCACACATCTGGGTGATACCCTGGGGGTCATTCTCATGCTGGGGTGCGGGAGAGGAGCAGAGAAGAGCTTATAGGAGGATCACATGTAATTGCCCCGATCTAACATTGCGCCTAAAGTAAAGTGATTAATAAGAGGCCGGAGCTCATCACAGATGGATGTAACTTGTGATAATTCTGGCGCAGCAAGGAGACCTGAGCGCAGAACAGCGATACATGTGGCCAAATGTGTATGACTGTGACGGCTTCCGCTCTGCTACATGTGAGTGTGAGTGCTGTGATATCGGGGTGGACGTCTGGTGTCAGTATTAGATAAGGTGCGGGGAGATATATGACAGGAGGGAGGGGAGCGCTCGCTTCTTCTCCGCTTGGACATGGACAGAGCAGGGTCAGAGGGGACACGACCCGGTCGGTGGTCACTGGCCATGAGCTGCGCGGTCCCGGTACTTCTGATATGTGGCGGTAAGTGACAGAACATGAGGTGCACATATATGTAGACGGTGACCGGAGATATCAGCTCCTCCTCATCTCGTCCCTTAGGTTTTATAGAGATGTGTAAACTTTTACAATCATTTTGTTCCTGGGAATGTAGAATACATAGCATTGTATCCCATCCTGCTCGTTCTGTGTACGCAGCTCCACTGCGGAGCTCCGGTCCTTCATCACACCTCATCTGACCCTGCAGAACAGTCGCCCTTGGCAACAGATTATCAGTAACTTTTCTAGAACGTTCAGTGTGTTACTGAGGTGCACAAACCCCGCCCTAAAGTGGGTGTTCCCAGGGGGGGGGGCGAGAATACTCAACCAATGAAAATTTGTTATGTATCCATGTGTGTCTGTTGTCTGTTACCATGGATACACATAGGGCTGCGTGCACAATACGTTATGACAATTATATGTAAAGTTGATAATTTTTTCATGGTAGATACAGCTCGAGGTCCACATCCTCATCGTGAACATATTCTGAATTCTCTTCATCTTTTCCAGCCCTCTCCTTCTCCGGCCGTGTTGACGCCTCTGTCATCTCCTCGCGCCTCCCCAAGTACATTCTCCTGAACACCACGTTACGGCTGGGCAACCCTCCGGTGAGGATGGACCACCTGGCCGTGCGTTGGGATCACAATGGGAGCCCCCTGGTGGAATATCAAGATGGCAGACTGACCTTTCACAGACCTGGGGCCATGATGTCTGTGGAGCAGCTCCAGCAGGGAAACATCTCTCTGGTTTTGACCAATCTGACCCTGAATACCAGCGGAAGATATAAATGCGTGGTCCAGTATGAGGGAGCGGGGCAAAGTGCCGTCTATTCCGTCGTGGTGGAACGTAAGGAAGTTTTTTTGGCAGGTTCTTCTGTAGTAGTTACTATTGTGCTTGCTCTCGGGTCGCCATAGAGACGGCAATATGGACTTCCTGTCACGTGACATCATAGAAGTCAGTTACATTACTACTATCTCTACTTCATTCATGGGTCGGCCATCTTGCCTGTTTTGCAATTCACAACATTCATGGATTTGCTTTACAGTAGTCAAATGGACCAGAGATACAAAACTTATTGTCATTATCTATGGTCATGCTCCGTGACCTACACAGAGGTCATTGTGGTGGGAGGGGGTGTAGATATACAAAAGCCCCCACCACAAAAAAAGTATAAAAAAATACTCTTTTACAATAGTGTCCTCAAACATAATGAGGAAACTGTACCAGGAGATGTAGAAGGAGATATCCATCCCCCTCACTGGGCCGTTATATCCATACGTTCTAGGTTGGTCTACGTTTCAATTCAAACCAATAATTTTTATCTCTTTGTTTTTTTTCTACAGCCAAAAGGATCCGCCTCTATGACCTGACACTTTCCCCACAGACGTCGGGTAAGACCTGGATGTAGATGTTATGGATTTTTTTTTTTTCCAAAAACATCATTTTGTGTAGGGCTTGTAAAGTGAATATTGAATATAAAAGGTCTCTAAACTTCTTGGGGGTCCTCTGGTAGTTACGGATTTGCCCCCAAGACCAAGTTCTGACACTTCTCCAAAACCAAAATCTATATGATTTTGTAATACAGTTCTTAAAATTCCAAAATTTCTAAAAGTTTGATATTCAGTAGGTGAAGGTCTTCATATGATGTGACAACGCGTGTTGTGTCCTCCCTAGTGACTGCGGTGCTGAGATAAGGAGGTTCTTACCTCACGTGGCAGCTCGATGTGATGATTTTCCTTCATGGTTGAGCGGTGCACCATGCCCATGTCCAAATCTATGCTGGGACCCATGTTCTCCTGCAGCTCGGACCCCTAACAAGGTCATGGGAGTCATTGGTGATTTTTTTATGAGACCTCATAGAACATGAGATCAACGTTCAAACCCTTCCATCTTCTGCCCACCTGTCCCACCACTTATATAAACCAGTTGGTCAGAAACATCTGGGTTCCTCCTCTGATCGATGCTTATGTTTTTGTATAGATGATTTGACGCCAGGAAGACGACTTCTCAGGCTTCATGTGGCTCCAGTAATTACAAGAATCGATGACTCAATCATCCCGGAGTCTGCGCCACAACACAGAAGACTGAAACACAGCCTGGTCTTGGGGGTGGTGGTCCTCGGTGGGATCCTCTTCACATTTCTCTTCTTTTGCCTTAAAGTTTGAAATCTTGTGAGAATATTTCATCGCGATGATCCTGGTCAATGTCACTCGGTGGTCACGTCACCTCCATGATGTCTGCAGTCTACTGGGTGGATGTCTTCCCTCTCCACCACATTCAACTCCATTCTCCAAAATATGAAGAAGTTGAAGGGATCTGAAAAACGTGGACTCTTTTATTTTCCCCTCAAAACATTGACACATCCAACACCTTGTACTGCAGACAGGATCGGACGTTGCCACCATCTTGTGGAGTTGTGTTTGTTGCTTTGCACTTTATATATATATATATATTTTTATACTTTAATATGTTTGCATTTTTGATGTTTTTATAAATCTTCTAACCCCTTTAAGGCTTCTCACATCAATGTCTGATCACAGTATTAAATGGTAGTGGCAGTATTTATGTGACCGGTGCTGGGCAGGTTCTGAGTTGCCCCCACAGGATGAATCCAAATATCTCCAGAGAATTTGAACTAGTCCAAAACATGTATTCCATATAGGATTCCCACCCAACTGAAACACAAGTTAAAGGGGTTGGGGCAGATGACCTTCAATGAGGCACAATGAGGCACCTGACTTGGTTGTTACAGTCAAACATAAGGCAGTGGGTTTGGTGGTTGTGAACCAGAGAAGAAGCTATAATACACAGTCGTCTCTTGCTGAGCTTCATCCGTTGGCTCCTTGGACCTAGTTGTGACACTAGACGCGCTTCTAGCTCTTCTAGTTGCAGGTTGGCTGGTCTCTGACCTGTCACTGGACTCCAAGGTATTGTCCTATGTCACCTTCTCATCATTGATGGCCTGCACAATCGCTATAAGAGATGTTGTATGATGAAATAGAGAATGATAGTAGCCTCTAACCGGGCCGGTATACTTCCTTGATGTAGGGTCACCCTGGGCCAATCACTGGACTCCCAGGTATAGTCCTATGTCACCTTCTCATCATTGATCTCTATGTGAGATGTTGTATGATGAAATAGAGAAGGATAGTAGCCCAAATACGGGATAAAATTCTCCCCTAAAGCCCCCCCCCCCTATGGTTGGGGCCCCTTCCCGGAGGCCAAGCTGAGGTCCTCCAGAGGTCAATGTAGTGAATGAGACTGTAGAAATACCTCCTTATCACAACGCGCCAACAATACGTGACCATCTCAGCCCTGCTACATTTGTCAGGGGAAAGTTGCAGTCGTAACGTGGAAGTTTGTGGTGTCAGCATAAGATAAGGTGAGAGGAGATATATGACAAGAGGCAGGGGAACATGCGGCTCTTCTCAGCCTGGACATCTACATGGACGGAGCGGGAGCAGAATGGGCACAACAAGGCCGGTGGTCCCGGACAATGAGCTGCGCGGTCCCTGTGCTTCTGATATTGGCCGGTAAGTGACAGAACATCCACACACGACACGTTACACACATGGATATAGTATGTAGTGTGCACGTGGTATACATATAGGACGTAGTCTCTCATGTGATGTTCACATTCAGACTTGCAGGTTTCATCTGGAGTCGCCCTATTTTTATGCTCTCTCATGGCCCAGAGAAGGAGTCGTCCATTGTGTATACGGACCCTGCTCACCCTTTTCACCTCTCTGGGTCTTCATTGAGCTTTAAAAACAATACATGGTCCAGCCTGGAGTGTTGGGGGGGTCTTTTATGGGTTTCTATGGGAGCAGGTGTAGTGTGTAGTGGTGCATAGTACTTGATGCAGGATAGTGCCAAGACCCAACACATGGATGCTTGGAGCCATATTCATATCAAAGCCATGAGAAGACCCCAGACCCTTGTATTAAGATCAGAGCCCAGAGAATGGCTCCCAAGTAGAGATTAACGGACCCTTAGTCTTAGTTCGGGTTCAGCCGCACGACCCAGACATTCCCATGGTCCCTTCCAACTACCCACGGCCGTGATTGGACAGGGTGCCCTCCGGCTGTACGGCTACCTATCTAACAATACGTCCGGGTCGCGCAGCCAAACCCGGACAAAACCTACAGGTCCCCTCATCTCTACTCCCAAGACATGAGATCCCTCTATTAATAACAATGTCTACAAAAGATCTCATTATACCACTGACTTCAAATACAACACCAGACCCCGTACAGATATGGACTGGCCCACCTGACAACCGGAGCATCCTCCAGGGCCCCAGGCTCTTACATATAATAGGCCACATTGATCCGTTTTCCTAGGGCAGATGGCTCATTGACTCCCAGAACCAATATATCTGCTATGCCCGGTCAACACAGCCAGGGTCGGCTCCAGGTTTCAGTAGGCCCCTGGGTGACAAAGCCTCAGTGGGCCCCTTTGCAGTGAACTCATGTGGCAGTATTCAAAATACAGAAACTAGAACTGTCTTCTGTCCTACAATATTCCCTAGTTTATCATCCCAAACAGACCCCCATGAATTAATTAGATACAGCCCCCCTCACCACCATAGATTCTTTTCGTAGGCCCCCCAGCAGCTCTGGGCCCCGGCACTTGCCCGAGCTGGCGCCGGCCCTGAACACAGTCCTTGTATTATTATTATAAGACCCCGGATTCTCTATTTTATTTTTACACCCAAGCCACATACATTTAATAGATACTCTCTAAATGTCATCAAGAAGCGGGTCAGATGGAAGAGAATGTCACATGACTGTTAAATCTGACTAAACAGCTTGTTTGTAGTCTGTAACCATGGAGACACATACACAGGAGCTGTAGACAATGGGGCAGATTTATCAAGCAGTCTGAAAGTCAGAATGTTTCCAGTTGCCCAATGGCAACCAATCACAGCTCAGCTTTCATTTCACCAGTGCTCATGAATATTTTAAAGGGGAGCTGTGATTGGTTGCCATGGGCAATTGGAAATATTCTGACTTTCAGACTGCTTGATAAATCTGCCCCAGTATATTCTAAACTAAGACTACTATCAAAGTTCTCATGTTTTGTCTTAGCTGTAAATGTATCCATGTCCTACATCCAATTATTCCATATGTTTTCCAGTCCTCCCCTTCCCCACCTCTGGAGATAACTCTGGGATCGTCTCCCGCCTCCCACAGCAAATCCTCATGAACACCTCGATCCTGGTGGTCAACCCTCCGGTGAGAACGGACCTACTGTCAGTGCACTGGGAACACAACGGGCGCCTCCTGGTGGAATATAAAGACGGGAACCTAACATCTTACAACCCTCGGGCCCTCATGTCTCAGGAGAACATTGTGCAGGGAAACATTTCTCTGGTCTTGATGAATCTGACCCTGAGCGATGCTGGGAATTACACGTGTGTGGTCCAGTATGGTGGAGCGCTGCAGAACGCCATCTATTCCCTGATCATAGAACGTAAGGACGTCCTCCACATCTGCGTTGTCCTGTAATGAGGTCCATGTTGGTCGTCATCTAGATATCCGAGTATCAAATGTTTCTAAGAAACTTGTGCTAATATTGTGATTGCTCTGGGGTTGCCATAGCGATGCCTATATGGACTTCCTGTCATGTGACATAAGAGTCTTCCTGGAGATCTCTAATCATGATAACTTCACAATTCTAGTGAAAATGCATCTCCTGGATGTCCTATAAAGAGCATGGGGTCCTCTCCATAAGACAGACATATAAGAGGGGCTTGTCATGTGATAACCTTGAGGACTCTTCATCTCTAAGGAGTCAGGTAGACGGGACCTCTGGGCAGTGCAGCTCGACATGAGACTATGTAGAGATCTCTTCCTGTGGGTAGTTCTTAATTGAGAATGGGACTTGGTTGACTTGGTATTGAGACGACTCTTTGGCTTGGACCTGCCATCTTGTGGGACTTAGGTCTCAGCATTCCACCATGAGAACCTTCATATTTTAATTTTGTGGTCCTTCATATACCCCCTACCTACTAGCAACGTGGCCCTATTGTAGCAACACGTAAGATGTGTAGCTCCACAGGAGACACAAAGATGTCCACCATTCATGACTAGACCATTGTTCCATTACAGGCCCCCTAACCAAGTAGAAGATGTCCACCATCCAAGACTAGACCATTGTTCCTTTACATGCCCCCTACCTAAGTAGAAGATGTCCACCATCCATGACTAGACCATTGTTCCTTTACAATCCCCCTACCTAAGTAGAAGATGTCCACCATCCATGACTAGACCATTGTTCCTTTAGAATCCCCCATACCTAAGAAGAAGATGTCCACCATCCATGACTAGACCATTGTTCCTTTACAATCCCCCATACCTAAGAAGAAGATGTCCGCCATCCATGACAAGACCATTGTTCCTTTACAATCCCCCTACCTAAGTAGAAGATGTCCGCCATCCATGACAAGACCATTGTTACTTTACAATCCCCCATACCTAAGAAGAAGATGTCCACCATCCATGACTAGACCATTGTTCCTTTACAATCCCCCTACCTAAGTAGAAGATGTCCGCCATCCATGACAAGACCATTGTTCCTTTACAATCCCCCATACCTAAGTAGAAGATGTCCGCCATCCATGACAAGACCATTGTTCCTTTACAATCCCCCTACCTAAGTAGAAGATGTCCACCATCCATGACTAGACCATTGTTCCTTTACAATCCCCCATACCTAAGTAGAAGATGTCCACCATCCATGACTAGACTATTGTTCCTTTACAATCCCCCTACCTAAGTAGAAGATGTCCACCATCCATGACTAGACCATTGTTCCTTTACAATCCCCCATACCTAAGTAGAAGATGTCCACCATCCATGACTAGACTATTGTTCCTTTACAATCCCCCTACCTAAGTAGAAGATGTCCACCATCCATGACTAGACCATTGTTCCTTTACAATCCCCCTACCTAAGTAGAAGATGTCCACCATCCATGACTAGACCATTGTTCCTTTACAATCCCCCTACCTAAGTAGAAGATGTCCACCATCCATGACAAGAGCGTTGTCTCTTTAGACTGGAGTGTGAAATGTTTATGTCTCCGTTCAGACCAGTGATCTCGTCTTGGTGTATGTTTTCCAGGCAGCAGAATCCGACTCATGAACATAACTCCTCTCCCACAGAAGGCCGGTAAGACACAGATGGGGGGGGATAAGGGGCTATGTCTGTGTAGATATTGAAGAAGATATTTGTAGGTTACAAAGAAGAATCCACCAAAGTTAACAACAACCCCCTTCCCTGGGGAACCGCTTAGCCCCAGATCCATGTTGAATTCAAAAAATCTTGAATTTCTTCAAGTTTTTGATCTGAGCATTTGATGACATTATTCTGTAGGTTGGTCTTTTCTAGACAGTTTCTAGTGAAAAAAAAAATTATTCATGAAACCAAAAAATTCCAAAAAGACTCCTGTACATGTGACGTAGCGTTAGCATCTCGGCGCCCCCTCCCTGGTGACTGCAGTGCCAAGATAAGCAGGTTCTTGCCTCACATAAGAGCTGGGTTCCCATAGACTTCTTCAGCCTCGGTGGAGGATCAGTTGGGCGTCATGGCCGTGTCAAGGTCTCTTTTCTTTTTCAGACTGATAGTCTTTCTCTACGGTAAGTCACTGACTCTTGGCGGATGTAGCAGAGTTGGGTTTGTCATTACTCCCGTATGACTCTACTATACAATATCCTTCTTCTCTAGGTGTCACCTTGGTCAGGTCAACAAAAAGAAGACCTTCCCCCTATGACGATGGGAATAAGCTCCTTGTGGCCGAGCTGGGGGATAACATCACTCTCCCCTGCACCTTCAACCCGAATGAAGCCATTGAACTGTCATTGCTGGCTGTCCATTGGTCGAAGGACGGGGTGACCAAGTATTTCTCGAACAGGACATGTTGTGACGTCCCAGGTTATGATATTTCAGAAGAAGATCTCCAGAATGGCAAAGCCCCCCTACAGCTGGTGAATGTGCAGGAGGAGGATGCGGGGGTCTACACGTGCGCCATATCCTACAAGGGGAACCACTGGAGCTGGAACACCACCTTCCATATCCAAGGTAGGGGGAGGGGAATCCTACTAATTACACCTATCCCCCCAACCAGGGGTCCCCATGTGCTCTGTATGGGGTGCGCCTGTGTGACTATGGTACCATGATTATTATGGGGTGGTCAGAATTCTGGACTTGACCTCCTCCATTACTCCCATAGATGTGAATGGAGCGGTGGTTTGTATTGTTACTGGGGGAAGGGTTCCAAAAGGGTCTAAATTTGAGGGGTCACAGTTACCAAGGGGTAGCGTAGGGGTCAGTATTTAAGGACAAGATCTATTAAGGGGTGCCACAGGATATAATAGGAGGGGTAATAGTCACCAATGAGGTGCCACAGGGGTCAATATGGGAGGGGTAGTAGTCACCAATGAGGTGCCACAGGGGTCAATATAGGAGGGGTAATAGTCACCAATGAGGCGCCACAGGGGTCAATATAGGAGGGGTAATAGTCACCAATGAGGTGCCACAGGGGTCAATATAGGAGGGGTAATAGTCACCAAAGAGCTGCCACAGGGGTAGTATAGGAGGGGTAATAGTCATCAATGAGCTGCCACAGGGGTCAATATAGGAGGGGTAATTGTCACCAATGAGCTGCCACAGGGGTCAATATAGGAGGGGTAATAGTCATCAATGAGCTGCCACAGGGGTCAATATAGGAGGGGTAATGGTCACCAATGAGGTGCCACAGGGGTCAATATAGGAGGGGTAATGGTCACCAATGAGGTGCCACAGGGGTAGTATAGGAGGGGTAATAGTCATCAATGAGCTGCCACAGGGGTCAATATAGGAGGGGTAATTGTCATCAATGAGCTGCCACAGGGGTCAATATAGGAGGGGTAATAGTCATCAATGAGCTGCCACAGGGGTCAATATAGGAGGGGTAATAGTCACCAATGACCTGCCACAGGGGTCAATATAGGAGGGGTAATTGTCACCAATGAGGTGCCACAGGAGTCAGTATAGGAGGGGTAATAGTCACCAATGACCTGCCACAGGAGTCAGTATAGGAGGGGTAATAGTCACCAATGAGGTGCCACAGGGGTAGTATAGGAGGGGTAATAATCATCAATGACCTGCCACAGGGGTCAATATAGGAGGGGTAATAGTCACCAATGAGCTGCCACAGGGGTAGTATAGGAGGGGTAATAGTCACCAATGAGCTGCCACAGGGGTCAATATAGGAGGGGTAATGGTCACCAATGAGGTGCCACAGGGGTCAATATAGGAGGGGTAATGGTCACCAATGAGCTGCCACAGGGGTCCATATAGGAGGGGTAATAGTCACCAATGAGGTGCCACAGGGGTAGTATAGGAGGGGTAATGGTCACCAATGAGGTGCCACAGGGGTCAATATAGGAGGGGTAATGGTCACCAATGAGGTGCCACAGGGGTCAATATAGGAGGGGTAATAGTCATCAATGAGGTGCCACAGGGGTCAATATAGGAGGGGTAATGGTCACCAATGAGCTGCCACAGGGGTCCATATAGGAGGGGTAATAGTCACCAATGAGGTGCCACAGGGGTAGTATAGGAGGGGTAATGGTCACCAATGAGGTGCCACAGGGGTCAATATAGGAGGGGTAATGGTCACCAATGAGGTGCCACAGGGGTCAATATAGGAGGGGTAATAGTCATCAATGAGGTGCCACAGGGGTCAATATAGGAGGGGTAATAGTCATCAATGAGCTGCCACAGGGGTCAATATAGGAGGGGTAATGGTCACCAATGAGCTGCCACAGGGGTAGTATAGGAGGGGTAATAGTCATCAATGAGCTGCCACAGGGGTCAATATAGGAGGGGTAATAGTCACCAATGAGCTGCCACAGGGGTAGTATAGGAGGGGTAATAGTCACCAATGAGGTGCCACAGGAGTCAGTATAGGAGGGGTAATAGTCACCAATGTGGTGCCACAGGGGTCAATATAGGAGGGGTAATAGTCACCAATGAGGTGCCACAGGAGTCAGTATAGGAGGGGTAATAGTCACCAATGTGGTGCCACAGGGGTCAATATAGGAGGGGTAATAGTCACCAATGAGCTGCCACAGGGGTCAATATAGGAGGGGTAATAGTCACCAATGAGGTGCCACAGGAGTCAGTATAGGAGGGGTAATAGTCACCAATGTGGTGCCACAGGGGTAGTATAGGAGGGGTAACAAGATACCAATGAGGTTATTAAGTGATGTAAATATGAGTTATATATCTAATAATGGAAGGTACAGACATCGCCCCTTCGGGGACCCGTGTTCCCACAGAGCTCTTGGCGGCCATGACAGTTACACTCCTCTTTTCTCTCTCTACAGATAATCTGCCACTTCCAGGTATCCAGACTTTGCCCCCAGTGACCCCCAGGAGGGCGGCATCAGTGGTCCCGGAGCCTGCGATACAATACAGGACCCTGAAGTACGGCCTGGTCTCCGGAGTGGTGGTCCTCGGTGGACTCCTGGTCGCATTCCTGTATTTTTGCTTCCAAGGATGAAATATTGTTGGAAATCTTCAGTCACCGGCAGCTTCTGTCTTCAAGACGTTCAACATCATTATACATCGTATTTCAAGGGGTTTATACTGGACTACAAAAACATGGCCGAAGTCTTTGAAAATCTATATCTGACTTGTCCAGCACCCGATAATACAATCTAGTTCCACTGGATTGTATGAGACTGAGGTGTCATACCTGACGTGACCTGTGGAAGGTGGTGGCGCTGTTACAGTAAGGAGGCAGCCATGTTGTCCTAATCCTGGACCCCTTAATCCCTGCAGGGGAATGAAAGGAGAAGACTACAGACTGTGGTAGATGAGAGCGGCCATGTTGCTGGGTTGTGCACGTTCCATGACCCCTGAACTATCACATGTCTCCTATATTCTTCCATGACCCCTGGATTATTTCATGCCTCCTATAATCTTCCATGACACCATTATTATTTTAATTCCATGAATATTCCATGTCCCCTAAATTATTCCATAACCCCAGATTATTCAGTGACCCCCAAATTATTCCATGACCCCAGATTATTCAGTGACCCCCTAATTATTCCATGACCCCAGATTATTCAGTGACCCCCAAATTATTCCATAACCCCAGATTATTCAGTGACCCCCAAATTATTCCATAACCCCAGATTATTCAGTGACCCCCAAATTATTCAATGACTCCCGATTATTCCATGACCCCCAAATTATTTCATGACCCCTAAATTATTTCATGACCCCTAAATTCTTCAATGGGCCCAGAATATTCATGATCCCCAGAAATTTCCATGTCCCTATATTCTTCCATGACCCCTGGATTATTCCGTGACCCCTGGATAATTCCATGGCCCCCTGATTCTTCCATGACCCCTGGATTATTCCATGACCCCTGGATAATTCCATGGCCCCCAGATTCTTCCATGACCCCTGGATTATTCCATGACCCCTGGATAATTCCATGGCCCCCAGATTCTTCCATGACCCCTGGATTATTCCATGACCCCTGGATTATTCCATGGCCCCTGAATTATTCCATGGCCCCTGGATTATTCCATGACCCCTGGATTATTCCATGGCCCCTGGATTATTCCATGGCCCCTGGATTATTCCATGGCCCCCAGATTCTTCCATGACCCCCCCGGATTATTCCATGACCCCTGGATTATTCCATGACCTCTGGATTTTTACATGACCCCCGGATTATTCCATGACTGCTGTATTTGCTGCTGTTTTTTTATGTGTGTATTTTACATAATCTATAAATGACATATATCTGAGATTAGAAGGAGTTTCATTCGCTTTCTCTTGGTCGGTGTCACCATCACAGATAAAGCTCAGTCATTGGATAATATATAAGATGTTTCTTTACATCATTTCTTATACTTGTAATTGTTGTGACAGGGGAGGGGTTGTTACAATGTGTCAGGTGAAACATCAGTAACACAAATCTCTGAACTGATCTATGACCTACGTCTCATGGAGGGGTCAGGGTGTTATTCATGCGACCAGGGCCCCCAAACCCAACACTGACCCCTCATCTAGTCATATTCACATAGTCCAGGTCTAACTCCGACACATCTGCAACACAGACAACCAAGAAAGGGTTAATTTATATCCTACAGTATCACAACTCTGATTAGATACACAGCTCAGCAGAATGTATCACACAGGATAGGATTAGATACACAGCTCAGCAGACAGTATCACACAGGATAGGATTAGATACACAGCTCAGCAGACAGTATCACACAGGATGGGATTAGATACACAGTTCAGCAGACAGTATCACACAGGATAGGATTAGATACACATCTCAGCAGACTGTATCACACAGGATGGGATTAGATACACAGCTCAGCAGACAGTATCACACAGGATAGGATTAGATACACAGCTCAGCAGACAGTATCACACAGGATAGGATTAGATACACAGCTCAGCAGACAGTATCACACAGGATGGGATTAGATACACAGCTCAGCAGACAGTATCACACAGGATAGGATTAGATACACAGCTCAGCAGAATGTATCACACAGGATAGGATTAGATACACAGCTCAGCAGGCAGTATCACACAGGATGGGATTAGATACACAGCTCAGCAGACAGTATCACACAGGAGAGGATAAGATACACAGCTCAGCAGACAGTATCACACATGATGGGATTAGATACACAGCTCAGCAGACAGAATCACACAGGATGAGATTAGATACACAGCTCAGCAGACTGTATCACACAGGATAGGATTAGATACACAGCAGAGCAGACAGTATCACACAGGATAGGATTAGATACACAGCTCAGCAGACAGTATCACACAGGATAGGATTAGATACACAGCTCAGCAGACTGTATCACACAGGATAGGATTAGATACACAGCTCAGCAGGCAGTATCACACAGGAGAGGATTTGATACACAGCTCAGCAGGCAGTATCACACAGGATAGGATTAGATACACAGCTCAGCAGTATCACACAGGATAGGATTAGATACACAGCTCAGCAGACAGTATCACACAGGAGAGGATTAGATACACAGCTCAGTAGGCAGTATCACACAGGATAGGATTAGATACACAGCAGAGCAGACAGTATCACACAGGATGGGATTAGATACACAGCTCAGCAGGCAGTATCACACAGGAGAGGATTAGATACACAGCTCAGCAGACTGTATCACACAGGATAGGATTAGATACACAGCAGAGCAGACAGTATAACACAGGATTGGATTAGATACACAGCTCAGCAGGCAGTATCACACAGGAGAGGATTAGATACACAGCTCAGCAGGCTGTATCACACAGGAGAAGATTAGATACACAGCTCAGCAGGCAGTATCACACAGGATGGGATTAGATACACAGCTCAGCAGACAGTATCACACAGGATAGGATTAGATACACAGCTCAGCAGACTGTATCACACAGGAGAAGATTAGATACACAGCTCAGCAGGCAGTATCACACAGGATAGGATTAGATACACAGCTCAGCAGACAGTATCACACAGGATGGGATTAGATACACAGCTCAGCAGACAGTATCACACAGGAGAGGATTAGATACACCAGGAGAGAGTATCACACAGGATAGGATACATGGCACAGCAGACAGTATCACACAGGATAGGATTAGATACACAGTTCAGCAGACAGTATCACACAGAATAGGATTAGATACACAGCTCAGCAGACAGTATCACACAGGAGAGGATTAGATACACAGCTCAGCAGTCAGTATCACACAGGATGGGATTAGATACACAGCTCAGCAGACAGTATCACACAGGATAGGAGTAGATACACAGCTCAGCAAACAGTATCACACAGGAGAGGATTAGATACACAGCTCAGCAGTCAGTATCACACAGGATGGGATTAGATACACAGCTCAGCATACAGTATCACACAGGACAGGAATAGATACACAGCTCAGCAGACAGTATCACACAGGATAGGATTAGATACACAGCTCAGCAGACAGTATCACACAGGATATTATTAGATACACAGCTCAGCAGCCAGTATCACACAGGAGAGGATTAGATACACAGCAGAGCAGACAGTATCACACAGGATAGGATTAGATACACAGCTCAGCAGACAGTATCACACAGGATAGGATTAGATACACAGCTCAGCAGTCAGTATCACACAGGATAGGATTAGATACACAGCTCAGCAGGCAGTATCACACAGGATGGGATTAGATACACAGCTCAGCAGACAGTATCACACAGGAGAGGATTAGATACACCAGGAGAGAGTATCACACAGGATAGGATACATGGCACAGCAGACAGTATCACACAGGATAGGATTAGATACACAGTTCAGCAGACAGTATCACACAGAATAGGATTAGATACACAGCTCAGCAGACAGTATCACACAGGAGAGGATTAGATACACAGCTCAGCAGTCAGTATCACACAGGATGGGATTAGATACACAGCTCAGCAGACAGTATCACACAGGATAGGATTAGATACACAGCTCAGCAAACAGTATCACACAGGAGAGGATTAGATACACAGCTCAGCAGTCAGTATCACACAGGATGGGATTAGATACACAGCTCAGCATACAGTATCACACAGGACAGGAATAGATACACAGCTCAGCAGACAGTATCACACAGGATAGGATTAGATACACAGCTCAGCAGACAGTATCACACAGGATATTATTAGATACACAGCTCAGCAGCCAGTATCACACAGGAGAGGATTAGATACACAGCAGAGCAGACAGTATCACACAGGATAGGATTAGATACACAGCTCAGCAGACAGTATCACACAGGATAGGATTAGATACACAGCTCAGCAGTCAGTATCACACAGGATAGGATTAGATACACAGCTCAGCAGGCAGTATCACACAGGATGGGATTAGATACACAGCTCAGCAGACAGTATCACACAGGAGAGGATTAGATACACCAGGAGAGAGTATCACACAGGATAGGATACATGGCACAGCAGACAGTATCACACAGGATAGGATTAGATACACAGTTCAGCAGACAGTATCACACAGAATAGGATTAGATACACAGCTCAGCAGACAGTATCACACAGGAGAGGATTAGATACACAGCTCAGCAGTCAGTATCACACAGGATGGGATTAGATACACAGCTCAGCAGACAGTATCACACAGGATGGGATTAGATACACAGCTCAGCAGACAGTATCACACAGGAGAGGATTAGATACACAGCTCAGCAGTCAGTATCACACAGGATGGGATTAGATACACAGCTCAGCATACAGTATCACACAGGACAGGAATAGATACACAGCTCAGCAGACAGTATCACACAGGATATTATTAGATACACAGCTCAGCAGTCAGTATCACACAGGATGGGATTAGATACACAGCTCAGCAGACAGTATCACACAGGATAGGATTAGATACACAGCTCAGCAGACTGTATCACACAGGAGAAGATTAGATACACAGCTCAGCAGGCAGTATCACACAGGATAGGATTAGATACACAGCTCAGCAGACAGTATCACACAGGATAGGATTAGATACACAGCTCAGCAGGCAGTATCACACAGGATATGATTAGATACATGGCACAGCAGGCAGTATCACACAGGATATTATTAGATACACAGCTCAGGAGACAGTATCACACAGGATAGGATTAGATACACAGCTCAGCAGACTGTATCACACAGGATAGGATTAGATACACAGCTCAGCAGACAGTATCACACATGATAGGATTAGATACACAGCTCAGCAGGCAGTATCACACAGGATAGGATTAGATACACAGCTCAGCAGACAGTATCACACAGGATATGATTAGATACACAGCTCAGCAGACAGTATCACACATGATAGGATTAGATACACAGCTCAGCAGGCAGTATCACACAGGATAGGATTAGATACACAGCTCAGCAGACAGTATCACACAGGATATGATTAGATACACAGCTCAGCAGACGGTATCACACAGGATAGGATTAGATACACAGCTCAGCAGACAGTATCACACAGGATAGGATTAGATACACAGCTCAGCAGACAGTATCACACAGGATAGGATTAGATACACAGCTCAGCAGACAGTATCACACATGATAGGATTAGATACACAGCTCAGCAGGCAGTATCACACAGGATAGGATTAGATACACAGCTCAGCAGACAGTATCACACAGGATATGATTAGATACACAGCTCAGCAGACGGTATCACACAGGATAGGATTAGATACACAGCTCAGCAGACAGTATCACAGGATAGGATTAGAGACACAGCTCAGCAGACAGTATCACACAGGATAGGATTAGATACACAGCTCAGCAGACAGTATCACACAGGATATTATTAGATACACAGCTCAGCAGACAGTATCACACAGGATAGGATTAGATACACAGCTCAGCAGACTGTATCACACAGGATGGGATTAGATACACAGCTCAGCAGACAGTATCACACAGGACAGGAATAGATACACAGCTCAGCAGACAGTATCACACAGGATATTATTAGATACACAGCTCAGCAGACAGTATCACACAGGATAGGATTAGATACACAGCTCAGCAGACAGTATCACACAGAATAGGATTAGATACACAGCTCAGCAAACAGTATCACACAGAATGGGATTAGATACACAGCTCAGCAGACTGTATCACACAGGATATGATTAGATACATGGCACAGCAGGCAGTATCACACAGGATATTATTAGATACACAGCTCAGCAGACAGTATCACACAGGAAAGGATTAGATACACAGCTCAGCAGACAGTATCACACAGGATATGATTAGATACACAGCTCAGCAGTCAGTATCACACAGGATGGGATTAGATACACAGCTCAGCAGACAGTATCACACAGGATTGGATTAGATACACAGCTCAGCAAACAGTATCACACAGAATGGGATTAGATACACAGCTCAGCAGACTGTATCACACAGGATATGATTAGATACATGGCACAGCAGGCAGTATCACACAGGATATTATTAGATACACAGCTCAGCAGACAGTATCACACAGGATATGATTAGATACACAGCTCAGCAGACGGTATCACACAGAATAGGGTTAGATACACGGCTCAGCAGACAGTATCACACAGGATGGGATTAGATACACAGCTCAGCAGGCAGTATCACACAGGATGGGATTAGATACACAGCTCAGCAGTCAGTATCACACAGGAGAGGATTAGATACACAGCTCAGCAGTCAGTATCACACAGGATAGGATTAGATACACAGCTCAGCAGACAGTATCACACAGGATAGGATTAGATATACAGCTCAGCAGACAGTATCACACAGGATAGGGTTAGATACACAGCTCAGCAGACAGTATCACACAGGAGAGGATTAGATACACAGCTCAGCAGACTGTATCACACAGGATAGGATTAGATACACAGCAGAGCAGACAGTATCACACAGGATTGGATTAGATACACAGCTCAGCAGGCAGTATCACACAGGATAGGATTAGATACACAGCTCAGCAGGCAGTATCACACAGGAGAAGATTAGATACACAGCTCAGCAGGCAGTATCACACAGGATAGGATTAGATACACAGCTCAGCAGACAGTATCACACAGGATGGGATTAGATACAGAGCTCAGCAGACAGTATCACACAGGATAGGATTAGATACACAGCTCTGCAGACAGTATCACACAGGATGGGATTAGATACACAGCTCAGCAGACAGTATCACACAGGAGAGGATTAGATACACAGTTCAGCAGACAGTATCACACAGAATAGGATTAGATACACAGCTCAGCAGACAGTATCACACAGGATAGGATTAGATACACAGCTCAGCAGTCAGTATCACACAGGATGGGATTAGATACACAGCTCAGCAGACAGTATCACACAGGACAGGAATAGATACACAGCTCAGCAGTCAGTATCACACAGGATAGGATTAGACACACAGCTCAGCAGACAGTATCACACAGGAGAGGATTAGATACACGGCTCAGCAGACAGTATCACACAGGATATTATTAGATACACAGCTCAGCAGACAGTATCACACAGGATAGGATTAGATACACAGCTCAGCAAACAGTATCACACAGAATGGGATTAGATACACAGCTCAGCAGACAGTATCACACAGGATGGGATTAGATACATGGCACAGCAGGCAGTATCACACAGGATATTATTAGATACACAGCTCAGCAGACAGTATCACACAGGATATGATTAGATACACAGCTCAGCAGACGGTATCACACAGAATAGGGTTAGATACACAGCTCAGCAGACAGTATCACACAGGATAGGATTAGATACACAGCAGGCAGTATCACACAGGATAGGATTAGATACACAGCTCAGCAGACAGTATCACACAGGATATGATTAGATACACAGCTCAGCAGACAGTATCACACAGGATAGGGTTAGATACACAGGTCAGCAGACAGTATCACACATGGTGGGATTAGATACACAGCTCAGCAGAGAGTATCACACAGGATAGGATTAGATACACAGCTCAGCAGACTGTATCACACAGGATTGGATTAGATACACAGCTCAGCAGACAGTATCACACAGGATAGGATTAGATACACAGCTCAGCAGGCAGTATCACACAGGATATGATTAGATACATGGCACAGCAGGCAGTATCACACAGGATATTATTAGATACACAGCTCAGCAGACAGTATCACACAGGATATGATTAGATACACAGCTCAGCAGACGGTATCACACAGAATAGGGTTAGATACACAGCTCAGCAGACAGTATCACACAGGATGGGATTAGATACACAGCTCAGCAGACAGTATCACACAGGATGGGATTAGATACACAGCTCAGCAGACAGTATCACACAGGAGAGGATTAGATACACAGCTCAGTATCACACAGGATAGGATTAGATACACAGCTCAGCAGACAGTATCACACAGGATAGGATTAGATACACAGTTCAGCAGACAGTATCACGCAGGAGAGGATTAGATACACAGCTCAGCAGACAGTATCACACAGGATAGGATTAGATACACAGTTCAGCAGACAGTATCACACAGAATAGGATTAGATACACAGCTCAGCAGACAGTATCACACAGGATAGGATTAGATACACAGCTCAGCAGTCAGTATCACACAGGATGGGATTAGATACACAGCTCAGCAGACAGTATCACACAGGACAGGAATAGATACACAGCTCAGCAGACAGTATCACACAGGATATTATTAGATACACAGCTCAGCAGACAGTATCACACAGGATAGGATTAGATACACAGCTCAGCAAACAGTATCACACAGAATGGGATTAGATACACAGCTCAGCAGACAGTATCACACAGGATATGATTAGATACACAGCTCAGCAGACGGTATCACACAGAATAGGGTTAGATACACAGCTCAGCAGACAGTATCACACAGGATGGGATTAGATACACAGCTCAGCAGGCAGTATCACACAGGATAGGATTAGATACACAGCTCAGCAGACAGTATCACACAGGATAGGGTTAGATACACAGCTCAGCAGACAGTATCACACAGGAGAGGATTAGATACACAGCTCAGCAGACTGTATCACACAGGATAGGATTAGATACACAGCAGAGCAGACAGTATCACACTGGATTGGATTAGATACACAGCTCAGCAGGCAGTATCACACAGGATAGGATTAAATACACAGCTCAGCAGGCTGTATCACACAGGAGAAGATTAGATACACAGCTCAGCAGGCAGTATCACACAGGATAGGATTAGATACACAGCTCAGCAGACAGTATCACACAGGATGGGATTAGATACACAGCTCAGCAGACAGTATCACACAGGATAGGATTAGATACACAGCTCAGCAGACTGTATCACACAGGAGAAGATTAGATACACAGCTCAGCAGGCAGTATCACACAGGATAGGATTAGATACACAGCTCAGCAGACAGTATCACACAGTATGGGATTAGATACACAGCTCAGCAGACAGTATCACACAGGAGAGGATTAGATACACCAGGAGAGAGTATCACACAGGATAGGATACATGGCACAGCAGACAGTATCACACAGGATAGGATTAGATACACAGTTCAGCAGACAGTATCACACAGAATAGGATTAGATACACAGCTCAGCAGACAGTATCACACAGGATAGGATTAGATACACAGCTCAGCAGTCAGTATCACACAGGATGGGATTAGATACACAGCTCAGCAGACAGTATCACACAGGACAGGAATAGATACACGGCTCAGCAGACTGTATCACACAGGAGAGGATTAGATACACAGCTCAGCAGACTGTATCACACAGGATATTATTAGATACACAGCTCAGCAGACAGTATCACACAGGATAGGATTAGATACACAGCTCAGCAAACAGTATCACACACAATGGGATTAGATACACAGCTCAGCAGACAGTATCACACAGGATGGGATTAGATACATGGCACAGCAGGCAGTATCACACAGGATATTATTAGATACACAGCTCAGCAGACAGTATCACACAGGATATGATTAGATACACAGCTCAGCAGACGGTATCACACAGAATAGGGTTAGATACACAGCTCAGCAGACAGTATCACACAGGATAGGATTAGATACACAGCAGGCAGTATCACACAGGATAGGATTAGATACACAGCTCAGCAGACAGTATCACACAGGATATGATTAGATACACAGCTCAGCAGACGGTATCACACATGGTGGGATTAGATACACAGCTCAGCAGAGAGTATCACACAGGATAGGATTAGATACACAGCTCAGCAGACTGTATCACACAGGATTGGATTAGATACACAGCTCAGCAGACAGTATCACACAGGATAGGATTAGATACACAGCTCAGCAGGCAGTATCACACAGGATAGGATTAGATACACAGCTCAGCAGACAATATCACACAGGATGGGATTAGATACACAGCTCAGCAGACAGTATCACACAGGATGGGATTAGATACACGGCTCAGCAGACAGCATCACACAGGATAGGATTAGATACACAGCTCAGCAGACAGTATCACACAGGATAGGATTAGATACACAGCTCAGCAGACTGTATCACACAGGATTGGATTAGATACACAGCTCAGGAGACAGTATCACACAGGATAGGATTAGATACACAGCTCAGCAGACAGTATCACACAGGAGAGGATTAGATACACAGCTCAGCAGACAGTATCACACAGGATGGGATTAGATACACGGCTCAGCAGACAGCATCACACAGGATAGGATTAGATACACAGCTCAGCAGGCAGTATCACACAGGATGGGATTAGATACACAGCTCAGCAGACAGTATCACACAGGAGAGGAATAGATACACAGCTCAGCAGGCAGTATCACACAGGATAGGATTAGATACACAGCTCAGCAGACAGTATCACACAGGATAGGATTAGATACACAGCTCAGCAGACAGTATCACACAGGATAGGATTAGATACACAGCTCAGCAGACAGTATCACACAGGATAGGATTAGATACACAGCTCAGCAGACAGTATCACACAGGAAAGGATTAGATACACAGCTCAGCAGACAGTATCACACAGGATAGGATTAGATACACAGCTCAGCAGACAGTATCACACAGGATAGGATTAGATACACAGCTCAGCAGACAGTATCACACAGGATGGGATTAGATACACGACTCAGCAGACAGTATCACACAGGATAGGATTAGATACACAGCTCAGCAGACAGTATCACACATGATGGGATTAGATACACAGCTCAGCAGGCAGTATCACACAGGATGGGATTAGATACACTTACTAGGCGGGGATTGCATGGCCACGTTCTCGTATGAGTGGCACAGGCTGTCGGAGTGGGACGAGTACTTGCCGATGCTGTTGATGGTGGATCTTGGGGTCTCTGTGCAGGGAGAAGAGGGGTCTAAGTTAGTTGGGTCCCTGCACTTCTATCTCCTCCACCAGGTGGCGCTGTGGAATATTACACTAGATACATTATACAACAGCGCTCCCTATGGTGAAGAGGGGAATTACAAGTAAAACGAATAATCGGATTCTATATATAATTGTTTGTCTTACTCTCCGTCGTCTCCTCGTCACCAGGCGCCACATTAGTTTCGGGGTCACTGTCAATAATCTTCCTGTAAACGAACACGATCAATTAAAAATCAATAAAAAATTGATCAAAGATCAGAATATTCAATTAGGACAGTATTAGGAGTGAGGAGGATTTTGGGCAATAAGAGGCGGTCCTAGGAAGTGTATGTGGGAGGGGCTTAGGAAATATCACTTAGATTCCAGACGTGTACTAAAGGGTTAAAGGGTCTCTCTGCCTGATCAGTAAATTCCGATTATCCCTAGAGGTCAGAGGTCATTGTAGAGGGAAGGGTTTAATGTCACTGCAGCGCCTCCGCAGGAGAGATAGAGCATTACATGGGGCCCATTGAACAGGTGGTCTGTGTAGTGGAGGGATATGATGGGAGATGGAGAGGGGCAGCACAAGGAGGGGCCATATTCAGACAAATATTGGAAACCCCCTTTAAATGACCAGAATCAAAGATCAGGAGACGCAACGGAGAGTCCCAGCGCAGTAGCGCCCCCCGCAGGAGCGTCTGGACACGTCTACATTGGGGGACACCACATGATTTACTTATCATTATTCTAAATCACCAAATTATGGATTTTAAATACATTTTGCTTCTTACACGTAAATGGGGATTTCCTTCATCTTAGAACCTGCACAAAAAGAGGAAAATAAATGTATAAAAAGTTAAAAACGGGTCAATCATCGGGGTAAATATCATCATGTCCTGTAGAGGGCAGCACCTTACACTAGAGAGTAATGCAGGATGTCAGTCCTCCGACCCCCCAACCCCGATCCCTTCATAGGACTCTCCAGCTACAGAGAGACTACAACTCCCAGCATGCTCTGCACCTTACATACTGCCCGGAGCTGCAGAGTTACATAAGAGAAGACGACTTACAGCAAATCCTCTAATAGATAAGTAATAAGATGCGGCCGGAGCTTACGGAGCCGCCATAAGCCGAGAGGATCGGACTAATGCACAGAAATCCTACAGGTGACGTGCGCCCCCCCCCCCCCCTGCGTTATTAATTAATGGGGGGGGGGGGGTCACCCCATAAAGATATTAGTGATGAGCCCTGCAGTATATTACTGGCCGAGGCTCCCGGGGTACATGGTGCATGCAACAAAATCATGGAATATGCAAATTTATATAAAAAAAGATATAAAAAGCAGAATATGCCCCCCCCCCCCCCCCATCACCTTCCACAGCGACATCTGGAACATTGACGTAATCACGAGAAACATCTGCAAAAGTAACAAGTTATAGAACACGTTACACACCAGAGGAACACAAGTAACACTATAGCATCTGGATCATATAATACGACTGCACTGACCTAGGTTGGCATACATGCCCTGCTGAGCGGCGCCCCCTACAGACAGGATAAAGAGAGGGTCAGATTATACACCACCACTAGGAGGAGGTCACTACATACAGATTATACACCACCACTAGGGGGAGATCACTACATACAGATTATACACCACCACTAGGGGGAGATCACTACATACACATTATACACCACCACTAGGGGGAGATCACTACATACAGATTATACACCAGCACTAGGGGGAGCTCACTACATACACATTATACACCACCACTAGGAGGAGATCACTACATACACATTATACACCACCACTAGGAGGAGATCACTACATACAGATTATACACCCCCACTAGGAGGAGATCAATACATACAGATTATACACCACCACTAGGGGGAGATCACTACATACACATTATACACCACCACTAGGAGGAGATCACTACATACACATTATACACCACCACTAGGAGGAGATCACTACATACAGATTATACACCACCACTAGGGGGAGATCACTACATACACATTATACACCACCACTTGGAGGAGATCACTACATACAGATTATACACCACCACTAGGGGGAGATCACTACATACAGATTATACACCACCACTAGGGGGAGATCACTACATACAGATTATACACCACCACTAGGGGGAGATCACTACATACACATTATACACCACCACTAGGAGGAGATCACTACATACAGATTATACACCACCATAAGAGGGAGCTCACTACATACACATTATACACCACCACTAGGGGGAGCTCACTACAAACAGATTATACACCACCACTAGGGGGAGATCACTTCATACACATTATACACCACCACTAGGGGGAGATCACTACATACACATTATACACCACCACTAGGGGGAGATCACTACATACAGATTATACACCACCACTAGGAGGAGATCAATACATACAGATTATACACCACCACTAGGGGGAGATCACTACATACACATTATACACCACCACTAGGAGGAGATCACTACATACACATTATACACCACCACTAGGAGGAGATCACTACATACAGATTATACACCACCACTAGGGGGAGATCACTACATACACATTATACACCACCACTAGGAGGAGATCACTACATACAGATTATACACCACCACTAGGGGGAGATCACTACATACAGATTATACACCACCACTAGGGGGAGATCACTACATACAGATTATACACCACCACTAGGGGGAGATCACTACATACACATTATACACCACCACTAGGAGGAGATCACTACATACAGATTATACACCACCATAAGAGGGAGCTCACTACATACACATTATACACCACCACTAGGGGGAGCTCACTACAAACAGATTATACACCACCACTAGGGGGAGATCACTTCATACACATTATACACCACCACTAGGGGGAGATCACTACATACACATTATACACCACCACTAGGGGGAGATCACTACATACAGATTATACACCACCACTAGGGGGAGATCACTACATACAGTTTATACATCACCACTAGGGGGAGATCACTACATACAGATTATACACCACCACTAGGAGGAGATCACTGCATACAGATTATACACCACCACTAGGGGGAGCTCACTACATACAGATTATACATCACCACTAGGAGGAGATCACTACATACAGATTATACACCACCACTAGGGGGAGCTCACTACATACAGATTATACACCACCACTAGGAGGAGATCACTGCATACAGATTATACACCACCACTAGGAGGAGATCACTACACACAGATTATACACCACCACTAGGAGGAGATCACTACATACAGATTATACGCCACCACTAGGAGGAGATCACTACACACAGATTATACACCACCACTAGGAGGAGATCACTACAAACAGATTATACACCACCACTAGGGGGAGATCACTTCATACACATTATACACCACCACTAGGGGGAGATCACTACATACACATTATACACCACCACTAGGGGGAGCTCACTACATACAGATTATACATCACCACTAGGAGGAGATCACTACATACAGATTATACACCACCACTAGGGGGAGCTCACTACATACAGATTATACACCACCACTAGGAGGAGATCACTGCATACAGATTATACACCCCCACTAGGAGGAGATCACTACACACAGATTATACACCACCACTAGGAGGAGATCACTACATACAGATTATACGCCACCACTATGGGGAGATCACTACATACACATTATACACCACCACTAGGAGGAGATCACTACATACACATTATACACCACCACTAGGGGGGAGATCCCTACATACAGATTATACACCACCACTAGGGAGAGATCACTACATACACATTATACACCACCACTAGGAGGAGATCACTACATACACATTATACACCACCACTAGGGGGAGATCACTACATACACATTATACACCACCACTAGGGGGAGATCACTACATACAGATTATACACCACCACTGGGGGGAGATCACTACATACAGATTATCCACCACCACTAGGGGGAGATCACTACATACAGATTATACACCACCACTAGGAGAAGATCACTACATACAGATTAAACACCACCACTAGGGGGAGATCACTACATACAGATTATACACCACCACTAGGAGGAGATCACTACATACAGATTATACACAACCACTAGGGGGAGATCACTACATACAGATTATACACCACCGCTAGGGGGAGATCACTACATACAGATTATACACCACCACTAGGAGGAGATCACTACGTACACATTATACACCACCACTAGGAGGAGATCACTACATACACATTATACACCACCACTAGGAGGAGATCGCTACATACATATTATACACCACCACTAGGGGGAGCTCACTACATACAGATTATACACCACCACTAGGAGGAGATCACTACATACAGATTATACACCACCACTAGGAGGAGATCACTACATACAGATTATACACCACCACTAGGGGGAGATCACTACATACACATTAAACACCACCACTAGGGGGAGATCACTACATACACATTATACACCACCACTAGGGGGAGATCACTACATACAGATTATACACCACCACTAGGGGGAGATCACTACATACAGATTATACACCACCACTAGGGGGAGATCACTACATACAGATTATACATCACCACTAGGAGGAGATCACTACATACATATTATACACCACCACTAGGAGGAGATCACTACATACAGATTATACACTACCACTAGGGGGAGCTCACTACATACAGATTATACATCACCACTAGGGGGAGCTCACTACATACACATTATACACCACCACTAGGGGGAGATCACTACATACACATTATACACCACCACTAGGGGGAGCTCACTACATACACATTATACACCACCACTAGGAGGAGATCACTACATACACATTATACACCACCAGTAGGAGAGATCACTACATACAGATTATACACCACCACTAGGAGGAGATCACTACATACAGATTATACATCACCACTAGGAGGAGATCACTACATACAGATTATACACCACCACTAGGGGGAGATCATTACATACAGATTATATACCACCACTAGGAGGAGATCACTACATACAGATTATACACCACCACTAGGGGGAGATCACTACATACAGATTATACACCACCACTAGGAGGAGATCACTACATACACATTATACACCACCACTAGGAGGAGATCACTACATACAGATTATACACCACCACTAGGGGGAGATCACTACATACAGATTATACACCACCACTAGGAGGAGATCACTACATACACATTATACACCACCACTAGGAGGAGATCACTACATACAGATTATACACCACCACTAGGAGGAGATCACTACATACAGATTATACACCACCACTAGGAGGAGATCACTACATACAGATTATACACTACCACTAGTGGGAGCTCACTACATACAGATTATACATCACCACTAGGGGGAGCTCACTACATACACATTATACACCACCACTAGGGGGAGATCACTACATACAGATTATACATCACCACTAGGGGGAGCTCACTACATACACATTATACACCACCACTAGGGGGAGCTCACTACATACAGATTATACACCACCACTAGGAGGAGATCACTACATACAGATTGTACACCACCACTAGGGGGAGATTACTACATACAGATTATACACCACCACTAGGGGGAGATCACTACATACACATTATACACCACCACTAGGGGGAGATCACTACATACAGATTATACACCACCACTAGGGGGAGATCACTACATACAGATTATACACCACCACTAGGGGGAGATCACTACATACAGATTATACATCACCACTAGGAGGAGATCACTACATACATATTATACACCACCACTAGGAGGAGATCACTACATACAGATTATACACTACCACTAGGGGGAGCTCACTACATACAGATTATACATCACCACTAGGGGGAGCTCACTACATACACATTATACACCACCACTAGGGGGAGATCACTACATACACATTATACACCACCACTAGGGGGAGCTCACTACATACACATTATACACCACCACTAGGAGGAGATCACTACATACACATTATACACCACCAGTAGGAGAGATCACTACATACAGATTATACACCACCACTAGGAGGAGATCACTACATACAGATTATACATCACCACTAGGAGGAGATCACTACATACAGATTATACACCACCACTAGGGGGAGATCATTACATACAGATTATATACCACCACTAGGAGGAGATCACTACATACAGATTATACACCACCACTAGGGGGAGATCACTACATACAGATTATACACCACCACTAGGAGGAGATCACTACATACACATTATACACCACCACTAGGAGGAGATCACTACATACAGATTATACACCACCACTAGGGGGAGATCACTACATACAGATTATACACCACCACTAGGAGGAGATCACTACATACACATTATACACCACCACTAGGAGGAGATCACTACATACAGATTATACACCACCACTAGGAGGAGATCACTACATACAGATTATACACCACCACTAGGAGGAGATCACTACATACAGATTATACACTACCACTAGTGGGAGCTCACTACATACAGATTATACATCACCACTAGGGGGAGCTCACTACATACACATTATACACCACCACTAGGGGGAGATCACTACATACACATTATACACCACCACTAGGGGGAGCTCACTACATACACATTATACACCACCACTAGGAGGAGATCACTACATACACATTATACACCACCACTAGGAGAGATCACTACATACAGATTATACACCACCACTAGGAGGAGATCACTACATACAGATTATACATCACCACTAGGAGGAGATCACTACATACAGATTATACACCACCACTAGGGGGAGATCATTACATACAGATTATAAACCACCACTAGGAGGAGATCACTACATACAGATTATACACCACCACTAGGGGGAGATCACTTCATACAGATTATACACCAACACTAGGAGGAGATCACAACATACACATTATACACCACCACTAGGAGGAGATCACTACATACAGATTATACACCACCACTAGGGGGAGATCACTACATACAGATTATACACCACCACTAGGAGGAGATCACTACATACACATTATACACCACCACTAGGAGGAGATCACTACATACAGATTATACACCACCACTAGGAGGAGATCACTACATACAGATTATACACCACCACTAGGAGGAGATCACTACATACAGATTATACACCACCACTAGGGGGAGATCACTACATACAGATTATACACCACCACTAGGAAGAGATCACTACATACAGATTATACACCACCACTAGGAGGAGATCACTACATACAGATTATACACCACCACTAGGGGGAGATCACTACATACACATTATACACCACCACTAGGAGGAGATCACTACATACACATTATACACCACCACTAGGAGGAGATCACTACATACACATTATACACCACCACTAGGAGGAGATCACTACATACAGATTATACACCACCACTAGAAGGAGCTCACTACATACACATTATACACCACCACTAGGGGGAGATCACTACATACACATTATACACCACCACTAGGAGATCACTACATACAGATTATACACCACCACTAGGGGGAGATCACTACATACACATTATACACCATCACTAGGGGGAGATCACCACATACAGATTATACACCACCACTAGGGGGAGATCACTACATACACATTATACACCATCACTAGGGGGAGATCACCACATACAGATTATACACCACCACTTGGAGGAGATCACTACATATAGATTATACACCACCACTAGGAGGAGATCACTACATACAGATTATACACCACCACTAGGGGGAGATCACTACATACAGATTATACACCACCACTAGGAGGAGATCACTATATACAGATTATACACCACCATAAGAGGGAGCTCACTACAAACAGATTATACACCACCATAAGAGGGAGCTCACTACAAACAGATTATGCATCACCGTTAGGGGGAGATCACTACATACAGATTATGCATCACCACTAGGGGGAGATCACTACATACACATTATACACCACCACTAGGAGGAGATCACTACATACAGATTATGCATCACCACTAGGGGGAGATCACTACATACACATTATACACCACCACTAGGAGGAGATCACTACATACACATTATACACCACCACTAGGGGGAGATCACTACATACACATTATACACCACCACTAGGAGGAGATCACTACATACAGATTATACACCACCACTAGGGGGAGATTACTACATACAGATTATACACCACCACTAAAGGGAGATCACTACATACACATTATACACCACCACTAGGGGGAAATCACTACATACAGATTATACACCACCACTAGGGGGAGATCACTACATACAGATTATACACCACCACTAGGGGGAGATCACTACATACAGATTATACACCACCACTAGGGGGAGATCACTACATACAGATTATACATCACCACTAGGAGGAGATCACTACATACATATTATACACCACCACTAGGAGGAGATCACTACATACAGATTATACACCACCACTAGGGGGAGATCACTACATACACATTATACACCACCACTAGGGGGAGATCACTACATACACATTATACACCACCACTAGGAGGAGCTCACTACATACAGATTATATATCACCACTAGGGGGAGATCACTACATACAGATAATACATCACCACTAGGGGGAGCTCAATACATACACATTATACACCACCACTAGGGGGAGATCACTACATACAGATTATATATCACCACTAGGGGGAGCTCACTACATACAGATTATACATCACCACTAGGGGGAGCTCACTACATACACATTATACACCACCACTAGGGGGAGATCACTACATACACATTATACACCACCACTAGGGGGAGATCACTACATACACATTATACACCACCACTAGGAGGAGATCACTACATACGCATTATACACCACCACTAGGAGAGATCACTACATACAGATTATACACCACCACTAGGAGGAGATCACTACATACAGATTATACATCACCACTAGGAGGAGATCACTACATACAGATTATACACCACCACTAGGGGGAGATCATTACATACAGATTATATACCACCACTAGGAGGAGATCACTACATACAGATTATACACCACCACTAGGGGGAGATCACTACATACAGATTATACACCACCACTAGGAGGAGATCACTACATACACATTATACACCACCACTAGGAGGAGATCACTACATACAGATTATACACCACCACTAGGGGGAGATCACTACATACAGATTATACACCACCACTAGGAGGAGATCACTACATACACATTATACACCACCACTAGGAGGAGATCACTACATACAGATTATACACCACCACTAGGAGGAGATCACTACATACAGATTATACACCACCACTAGGAGGAGATCACTACATACAGATTATACACTACCACTAGGGGGAGCTCACTACATACAGATTATACATCACCACTAGGGGGAGCTCACTACATACACATTATACACCACCACTAGGGGGAGATCACTACATACACATTATACACCACCACTAGGGGGAGCTCACTACATACACATTATACACCACCACTAGGAGGAGATCACTACATACACATTATACACCACCACTAGGGGAGATCACTACATACAGATTATACACCACCACTAGGAGGAGATCACTACATACAGATTATACATCACCACTAGGAGGAGATCACTACATACAGATTATACACCACCACTAGGGGGAGGTCATTACATACAGATTATACACCACCACTAGGAGGAGATCACTACATACAGATTATACACCACCACTAGGGGGAGATCACTTCATACAGATTATACACCACCACTAGGAGGAGATCACTACATACACATTATACACCACCACTAGGAGGAGATCACTACATACAGATTATACACCACCACTAGGGGGAGATCACTACATACAGATTATACACCACCACTAGGAGGAGATCACTACATACACATTATACACCACCACTAGGAGGAGATCACTACATACAGATTATACACCACCACTAGGAGGAGATCACTACATACAGATTATACACCACCACTAGGAGGAGATCACTACATACAGATTATACACCACCACTAGGGGGAGATCACTACATACAGATTATACACCACCACTAGGAAGAGATCACTACATACAGATTATACACCACCACTAGGAGGAGATCACTACATACAGATTATACACCACCACTAGGAGGAGATCACTACATACAGATTATACACCACCACTAGGGGGAGATTACTACATACAGATTATACACCACCACTAAAGGGAGATCACTACATACACATTATACACCACCACTAGGGGGAAATCACTACATACAGATTATACACCACCACTAGGGGGAGATCACTACATACAGATTATACACCACCACTAGGGGGAGATCACTACATACAGATTATACACCACCACTAGGGGGAGATCACTACATACAGATTATACATCACCACTAGGAGGAGATCACTACATACATATTATACACCACCACTAGGAGGAGATCACTACATACAGATTATACACCACCACTAGGGGGAGATCACTACATACACATTATACACCACCACTAGGGGGAGATCACTACATACACATTATACACCACCACTAGGAGGAGCTCACTACATACAGATTATATATCACCACTAGGGGGAGATCACTACATACAGATAATACATCACCACTAGGGGGAGCTCACTACATACACATTATACACCACCACTAGGGGGAGATCACTACATACAGATTATATATCACCACTAGGGGGAGCTCACTACATACAGATTATACATCACCACTAGGGGGAGCTCACTACATACACATTATACACCACCACTAGGGGGAGATCACTACATACACATTATACACCACCACTAGGGGGAGATCACTACATACACATTATACACCACCACTAGGAGGAGATCACTACATACGCATTATACACCACCACTAGGAGAGATCACTACATACAGATTATACACCACCACTAGGAGGAGATCACTACATACAGATTATACATCACCACTAGGAGGAGATCACTACATACAGATTATACATCCCCACTAGGAGGAGATCACTATATACAGATTATACACCACCACTAGGGGGAGATCACTACATACAGATTATATACCACCACTAGGAGGAGATCACTACATACAGATTATACACCACCACTAGGGGGAGATCACTACATACAGATTATACACCACCACTAGGAGGAGATCACTACATACACATTATACACCACCACTAGGAGGAGATCACTACATACAGATTATACACCACCACTAGGGGGAGATCACTACATACAGATTATACACCACCACTAGGAGGAGATCACTACATACACATTATACACCACCACTAGGAGGAGATCACTACATACAGATTATACACCACCACTAGGAGGAGATCACTACATACAGATTATACACCACCACTAGGAGGAGATCACTACATACAGATTATACACTACCACTAGGGGGAGCTCACTACATACAGATTATACATCACCACTAGGGGGAGCTCACTACATACACATTATACACCACCACTAGGGGGAGATCACTACATACACATTATACACCACCACTAGGGGGAGCTCACTACATACACATTATACACCACCACTAGGAGGAGATCACTACATACACATTATACACCACCACTAGGGGAGATCACTACATACAGATTATACACCACCACTAGGAGGAGATCACTACATACAGATTATACATCACCACTAGGAGGAGATCACTACATACAGATTATACACCACCACTAGGGGGAGGTCATTACATACAGATTATACACCACCACTAGGAGGAGATCACTACATACAGATTATACACCACCACTAGGGGGAGATCACTTCATACAGATTATACACCACCACTAGGAGGAGATCACTACATACACATTATACACCACCACTAGGAGGAGATCACTACATACAGATTATACACCACCACTAGGGGGAGATCACTACATACAGATTATACACCACCACTAGGAGGAGATCACTACATACACATTATACACCACCACTAGGAGGAGATCACTACATACAGATTATACACCACCACTAGGAGGAGATCACTACATACAGATTATACACCACCACTAGGAGGAGATCACTACATACAGATTATACACCACCACTAGGGGGAGATCACTACATACAGATTATACACCACCACTAGGAAGAGATCACTACATACAGATTATACACCACCACTAGGAGGAGATCACTACATACAGATTATACACCACCACTAGGAGGAGATCACTACATACAGATTATACACCACCACTAGGGGGAGATTACTACATACAGATTATACACCACCACTAAAGGGAGATCACTACATACACATTATACACCACCACTAGGGGGAAATCACTACATACAGATTATACACCACCACTAGGGGGAGATCACTACATACAGATTATACACCACCACTAGGGGGAGATCACTACATACAGATTATACACCACCACTAGGGGGAGATCACTACATACAGATTATACATCACCACTAGGAGGAGATCACTACATACATATTATACACCACCACTAGGAGGAGATCACTACATACAGATTATACACCACCACTAGGGGGAGATCACTACATACACATTATACACCACCACTAGGGGGAGATCACTACATACACATTATACACCACCACTAGGAGGAGCTCACTACATACAGATTATATATCACCACTAGGGGGAGATCACTACATACAGATAATACATCACCACTAGGGGGAGCTCACTACATACACATTATACACCACCACTAGGGGGAGATCACTACATACAGATTATATATCACCACTAGGGGGAGCTCACTACATACAGATTATACATCACCACTAGGGGGAGCTCACTACATACACATTATACACCACCACTAGGGGGAGATCACTACATACACATTATACACCACCACTAGGGGGAGATCACTACATACACATTATACACCACCACTAGGAGGAGATCACTACATACGCATTATACACCACCACTAGGAGAGATCACTACATACAGATTATACACCACCACTAGGAGGAGATCACTACATACAGATTATACATCACCACTAGGAGGAGATCACTACATACAGATTATACATCCCCACTAGGAGGAGATCACTATATACAGATTATACACCACCACTAGGGGGAGATCACTACATACAGATTATATACCACCACTAGGAGGAGATCACTACATACAGATTATACACCACCACTAGGGGGAGATCACTACATACAGATTATACACCACCACTAGGAGGAGATCACTACATACACATTATACACCACCACTAGGAGGAGATCACTACATACAGATTATACACCACCACTAGGGGGAGATCACTACATACAGATTATACACCACCACTAGGAGGAGATCACTACATACACATTATACACCACCACTAGGAGGAGATCACTACATACAGATTATACACCACCACTAGGAGGAGATCACTACATACAGATTATACACCACCACTAGGAGGAGATCACTACATACAGATTATACACTACCACTAGGGGGAGCTCACTACATACAGATTATACATCACCACTAGGGGGAGCTCACTACATACACATTATACACCACCACTAGGGGGAGATCACTACATACACATTATACACCACCACTAGGGGGAGCTCACTACATACACATTATACACCACCACTAGGAGGAGATCACTACATACACATTATACACCACCACTAGGGGAGATCACTACATACAGATTATACACCACCACTAGGAGGAGATCACTACATACAGATTATACATCACCACTAGGAGGAGATCACTACATACAGATTATACACCACCACTAGGGGGAGGTCATTACATACAGATTATACACCACCACTAGGAGGAGATCACTACATACAGATTATACACCACCACTAGGGGGAGATCACTTCATACAGATTATACACCACCACTAGGAGGAGATCACTACATACACATTATACACCACCACTAGGAGGAGATCACTACATACAGATTATACACCACCACTAGGGGGAGATCACTACATACACATTATACACCACCACTAGGAGGAGATCACTACATACACATTATACACCACCACTAGGAGGAGATCACTACATACAGATTATACACCACCACTAGGAGGAGATCACTACATACAGATTATACACCACCACTAGGAGGAGATCACTACATACAGATTATACACCACCACTAGGGGGAGATCACTACATACAGATTATACACCACCACTAGGAAGAGATCACTACATACAGATTATACACCACCACTAGGAGGAGATCACTACATACAGATTATACACCACCACTAGGAGGAGATCACTACATACAGATTATACACCACCACTAGGGGGAGATCACTACATACACATTATACACCACCACTAGGAGGAGATCACTACATACACATTATACACCACCACTAGGAGGAGATCACTACATACACATTATACACCACCACTAGGAGGAGATCACTACATACAGATTATACACCACCACTAGAAGGAGCTCACTACATACACATTATACACCACCACTAGGGGGAGATCACTACATACAGATTATACACCACCACTAGGAGGAGATCACTACATACAGATTATACACCACCACTAGGGGGAGATCACTACATACAGATTATACACCACCACTAGGGGGAGATCACTACATACACATTATACACCATCACTAGGGGGAGATCACCACATACAGATTATACACCACCACTTGGAGGAGATCACTACATATAGATTATACACCACCACTAGGAGGAGATCACTACATATAGATTATACACCACCACTAGGGGGAGATCACTACATACAGATTATACACCACCACTAGGAGGAGATCACTATATACAGATTATACACCACCATAAGAGGGAGCTCACTACAAACAGATTATGCATCACCGTTAGGGGGAGATCACTACATACAGATTATGCATCACCACTAGGGGGAGATCACTACATACACATTATACACCACCACTAGGAGGAGATCACTACATACAGATTATGCATCACCACTAGGGGGAGATCACTACATACACATTATACACCACCACTAGGAGGAGATCACTACATACACATTATACACCACCACTAGGGGGAGATCACTACATACACATTATACACCACCACTAGGAGGAGATCACTACATACAGATTATACACCACCACTAGGGGGAGATCACTACATACAGATTATACACCACCACTAGGGGGAGATCACTACATACAGATTATACACCACCACTAGGAGGAGATCACTACATACACATTATACACCACCACTAGGGGGAGATCACTATATACAGATTATACACCACCACTAGGAGGAGATAGCTACATACAGATTATACACCACCACTAGGGGGAGATCACTACATACACATTATACACCACCACTAGGAGGAGATCACTACATACATATTATACACCACCACTAGGGGGAGCTCACTACATACAGATTATACACCACCACTAGGAGGAGATCACTACATACAGATTATACACCACCACTAGGAGGAGATCACTACATACAGATTATACACCACCACTAGGGGGAGATCACTACATACACATTAAACACCACCACTAGGGGGAGATCACTACATACAGATTATACACCACCACTCGGGGGAGATCACTACATACAGATTATACACCACCACTAGGGGGAGATCACTACATACAGATTATACAACACCACTAGGAGGAGATAACTACATACAGATTATACACCACCACTAGGGGGAGATCACTACATACACATTATACACCACCACTAGGGGGAGCTCACTACATACAGATTATACACCACCACTAGGAGGAGATCACTACATACAGATTATACACCACCACTAGGGGGAGATTACTACATACAGATTATACACCACCACTAGGGGGAGATCACTACATACACATTATACACCACCACTAGGGGGAAATCACTACATACAGATTATACACCACCACTAGGGGGAGATCACTACATACAGATTATACACCACCACTAGGGGGAGATCACTACATACAGATTATACACCACCACTAGGGGGAGATCACTACATACAGATTATACATCACCACTAGGAGGAGATCACTACATACAGATTATACACCACCACTAGGAGGAGATCACTACATACAGATTATACACTACCACTAGGGGGAGCTCACTACATACAGATTATACATCACCACTAGGGGGAGCTCACTACATACACATTATACACCACCACTAGGGGGAGATCACTACATACACATTATACACCACCACTAGGGGGAGCTCACTACATACACATTATACACCACCACTAGGAGGAGATCACTACATACACATTATACACCACCACTAGGAGAGATCACTACATACAGATTATACACCACCACTAGGAGGAGATCACTACATACAGATTATACATCACCACTAGGAGGAGATCACTACATACAGATTATACACCACCACTAGGGGGAGATCATTACATACAGATTATACACCACCACTAGGGGGAGATCATTACATACAGATTATACACCACCACTAGGGGGAGATCACTACATACAGATTATACACCACCACTAGGGGGAGATCACTACATACACATTATACACCACCACTAGGAGGAGATCACTACATACACATTATACACCACCACTAGGAGGAGATCACTACATACAGATTATACACCACCACTAGGAGGAGATCACTACATACAGATTATACACCACCACTAGGAGGAGATCACTACATACAGATTATACACTACCACTAGGGGGAGCTCACTACATACAGATTATACATCACCACTAGGGGGAGCTCACTACATACACATTATACACCTCCACTAGGGGGAGATCACTACATACACATTATACACCACCACTAGGGGGAGCTCACTACATACACATTATACACCACCACTAGGAGGAGATCACTACATACACATTATACACCACCACTAGGAGAGATCACTACATACAGATTATACACCACCACTAGGAGGAGATCACTACATACAGATTATACACCACCACTAGGAGAGATCACTACATACAGATTATACACCACCACTAGGAGGAGATCACTACATACAGATTATACACCACCACTAGGAGGAGATCACTACATACAGATTATACACCACCACTAGGGGGAGATCATTACATACAGATTATACACCACCACTAGGAGGAGATCACTACATACAGAGTATACACCACCACTAGGGGGAGATCACTACATACAGATTATACACCACCACTAGGAGGAGATCACTACATACACATTATACACCACCACTAGGAGGAGATCACTACATACAGATTATACACCACCACTAGGAGGAGATCACTACATACAGATTATACACCACCACTAGGAGGAGATCACTACATACAGATTATACACCACCACTAGGAGGAGATCACTACATACAGATTATACACCACCACTAGGGGGAGATCACTACATACAGATTATACACCACCACTAGGGGGAGATCACTACATACAGATTATACACCACCACTAGGAAGAGATCACTACATACAGATTATACACCACCACTAGGAGGAGATCACTACATACAGATTATACACCACCACTAGGAGGAGATCACTACATACAGATTATACACCACCACTAGGAGGAGATCACTACATACACATTATACACCACCACTAGGAGGAGATCACTACATACACATTATACACCACCACTAGGAGGAGATCACTGCATACACATTATACACCACCACTAGGAGGAGATCACTACATACAGATTATACACCACCACTAGAAGGAGCTCACTACATACACATTATACACCACCACTAGGGGGAGATCACTACATACAGATTATACACCACCACTAGGAGGAGATCACTACATACAGATTATACACCACCACTAGGGGGAGATCACTACATACAGATTATACACCACCACTAGGGGGAGATCACTACATACACATTATACACCATCACTAGGGGGAGATCACCACATACAGATTATACACCACCACTAGGAGGAGATCACTACATACAGATTATACACCACCACTAGGAGGAGATCACTACATACAGATTATACACCACCACTAGGGGGAGATCACTACATACAGATTATACACCACCACTAGGAGGAGATCACTATATACAGATTATACACCACCATAAGAGGGAGCTCACTACAAACAGATTATACACCACCACCAGGGGGAGATCACTACATACAGATTATGCATCACCACTAGGGGGAGATCACTACATACACATTATACACCACCACTAGGAGGAGATCACTACATACAGATTATGCATCACCACTAGGGGGAGATCACTACATACACATTATACACCACCACTAGGAGGAGATCACTACATACACATTATACACCACCACTAGGGGGAGATCACTACATACACATTATACACCACAACTAGGAGGAGATCACTACATACAGATTATACACCACCACTAGGGGGAGATCACTACATACACATTATACACCACCACTAGGAGGAGATCACTACATACACATTATACACCACCACTAGGAGGAGATCACTACATACAGATTATACACCACCACTAGGAGGAGATCACTACATACACATTATACACCACCACTAGGGGGAGCTCACTACATACACATTATACACCACCACTAGGGGGAGATCACTACATACACATTATACACCACCACTAGGGGGAGATCACTACATACACATTATACACCACCACTAGGGGGAGCTCTCTACATACATATTATACATCACCACTAGGAGGAGATCACTACATACACATTATACACCACCACTAGGAGGAGATCACTACATACAGATTATACACCACCACTAGGGGGAGATCACTACATACAGATTATACACCACCACTAGGGGGAGATCACTACATACAGATTATACACCACCACTAGGGGGAGATCACTACATACAGATTATACACCACCACTAGAGGGAGATCAATACATACAGATTATACACCACCACTAGGGGGAGATCACTACATACACATTATACAGCCACCACTAGGAGGAGATCACTACATTCAGATTATACACCACCACTAGGCGGAGATCACTACATACAGATTATACAACACCACTAGGAGGAGATCACTATGTACACATTATACACCACCACTAGGGGGAGATCACTACATACAGATCATACACCACTACTAGGGGGAGATCACTACATACACATTATACACCACCACTAGGAGGAGATCACTACATACAGATTATACACCACCATAAGAGGGAGCTCACTACAAACAGATTATACACCACCACTAGGGGGAGGTCACTACATACAGATTATACACCACCACTAGGGGGAGATCACTACATACACATTATACACCACCACTAGGGGGAGATCACTACATACACATTATACACCACCACTAGGGGGAGATCACTACATACACATTATACACCACCACTAGGGGGAGATCACTACATACACATTATACACCACCACTAGGGGGAGATCACTACATACACATTATACACCACCACTAGGAGGAGATCACTACATACACATTATACACCACCACTAGGGGGAGATCACTACATACAGATCATACACCACCACTAGGGGGAGATCACTACATACACATTATACACCACCACTAGGGGGAGATCACTACATACAGATTATACACCACCACTAGGGGGAGATCACTACATACACATTATACACCACCACTAGGGGGAGATCACTACATACAGATTATACACCACCACTAGGGGGAGATCACTACATACAGATCATACACCACTACTAGGGGGAGATCACTACATACACATTATACACCACCACTAGGAGGACATCACTACATACAGATTATACACCACCATAAGAGGGAGCTCACTACAAACAGATTATACACCACCACTAGGGGGAGATCACTACATACACATTATACACCACCACTAGGGGGAGATCACTACATACACATTATACACCACCACTAGGGGGAGATCACTACATACAGATTATACATCCCCACTAGGGGGAGCTCACTACATACACATTATACACCACCACTAGGGGGAGATCACTACATACAGATTATACACCACCACTAGGGGGAGATCACTACATACAGATTATACACCACCACTAGGGGGAGATCACTACATACACATTATACACCACCACTAGGGGGAGATCACTACATACAGATTATACACCACCACTAGGGGGAGATCACTACATACAGATTATACACCACCACTAGGGGGAGATCACTACATACACATTATACACCACCACTAGGGGGAGATCACTACATACACAATATACACCACCACTAGGGGGAGATCACTACATACACATTATACACCACCACTAGGGGGAGATCACTACATACACATTATACACCACCACTAGGGGGAGATCACTACATACAGATTATACACCACCACTAGGAGGAGATCACTACATACAGATTATACACCACCACTAGGGGGAGATCACTACATACAGATTTTACACCACCACTAGGGGGAGATCACTACATACACATTATACACCACCACTAGGAGGAGATCACTACATACAGATTATACACCACCACTAGGGGGAGATCACTACATACAGATTATACACCACCACTAGGGGGAGATCACTACATACAGATTATACACCACCACTAGGAGGAGATCACTACATACAGATTATACACCACCACTAGGGGGAGATCACTACATACAGATTATACATCACCACTAGGAGGAGATCACTACATACACATTATACACCACCACTAGGAGGAGATCACTACATACACATTATACACCACCACTAGGAGGAGATCACTACATACAGATTATACACCACCACTAGGGGGAGATCACTACATACAGATTATACATCACCACTAGGAGGAGATCACTACATACACATTATACACCACCACTAGGAGGAGATCACTACATACACATTATACACCACCACTAGGGGGAGCTGCTCACATGCACCATACAGACATATTCCAATACTAAGAATACAGTACTTACGTGTAGTGGATTGTGCGGAGTTATGCCCTTTCCTAAAATAGAGAAATTGGAAATTATTGGGAAGAATCTGAATTATGGCGACTATATAAAAATAACTCACACATCTGATCGCTGTGCCCTGTGCAGGTCCTGAACTACAGAGAAGAGATTGGAAATACAGGTGAATGTGAATATAACATATTACAGGTGACTCCTTGCCCCACACGCCATTATAACCTGAATGCTAGAACTGACACACTTTCTGCTTGCTGTCAGTGAACAAGACCAGCCACAAGCTATAAAACCCTACTTTCCTGATTCTCACTGTTGCATGTTATTATGAATAAGTTCATCAAACTCTCATACCCTGTTTTTCAGTTCACATGTTATAAGATCTCTGCTTGATTTCAGTGAACAGAAATCTTCATATAAAACCAATCCTTATCATGTCCAGCATGTACAGCTGAAGGGTTCATAGCAGTGTATTAGTTACTAGGCTTCTAGGTAAACCAGCAAGCAGAGGTGTTGAAAATACCGAAGACCTCAAATCCAAAATCAGGTGGGGGATTAAAAGTCCTTTCTAGAATTCCCTCTTTTAAAAATTATCCTCCAAAGTTATATTACAAGAGCAGAGAAAAGTCATGTTTACCTGAGACGGGTCAGGCTGAGAGGCTGGAGGAGGGAGCGTCACTTCTGAGTCCTACCTTTAATTCTGGTATCATTTTAAAGAGCGAAGTTTAAGTTTCAATCACATCAGGTCCTTCATCTGGGAGCTACAGAGCCAGAGAGATTTTTATCTGCAGCTCATATTCCTAACTATCTATCTCCATTTCTGTAGATCACAGAACCACAAGTCTGATGCAGTCTAAAAGATACAATTCTCTTCTTTAATCTGATACCAGAACCACAGTTTGAGCTGCTATAGAATCCATGATATAGTTTTTTAAATTTAGAAACCCATACATTTTTCTGCTCATTTTCACATGCCTTTGGGGGGTGATTTGTCATAGGCAAATGTGGGAGATCAGAGGTGCAACTACAGGGGTAGCAGCTGCTATGGGGCCCGCAGGTCTGATAATAAGTCACCCCTCTACATCCCCAGAACCTACTTTCCTCAAAATCCTCTTCATAATCTGCATCATGTTCTGCTGTAAAGATGAGAAAAAGGCAATTCTTTGGTAAATTTAATGGATTATGCCAACCATGATTATGCCTTTAAATTTTTATGACCACTCCCACAATTCTGACACCGCCCCCTCTGTTAGCTCCACCTCTTCTTTCCCAGACCCCGGACTATACCCTGGTTTGAGACGGAGTGACAGACGTTGAGTTACCGGTAGTTGGTTCCTGGGTAGCAGAAGGCGGGGCCTCAGCACCCGGAGGTTGATTTGGGGGGTACAGATCTGTAAATCAGTTAAACAATGTCAAAAATTGGAATTAATCTTGAGAAGTGAGAATCTATTCAGTGTAGATTAGAGCCCACCTCTTTCATAACGAAACGCCGGTCCTGGGGTCCTGCCAAAGAGATGACAATAGGGAGAAGTGCAGGACAACAATTGACGTCTATCACAGTTATAATGAATTGGTTCTTACGGAGGAGGCGGAGGCTCGGGGCGGGCGGCCGGTTCGGGGGGTTTATCCTGGAAAACTAAACGGAAAAAAAGATTAGAAAAATGAGATATTAGGAGAGATATTAGGTTGTGGGAACCAACCTCAAAATATGACCTAAAACCTGTCCCCATAAAAGTCCTAAACCAAACCCTTATGAAAGGTCAGAACCCATCACAGACTAAATAAAAATCCCCAACAAACCCAAGGACCAGGACTGAACTCAAATATATTTCAAAAACCCTAAAAAAAACCTTAACACAAGCCCTGAACCTAAATACAAGCCCCAAACCTAAATACAAGCCCTGAACCTAAATACAAGCCCTGAACCGAAACACAAGCCCTTAACCTAAACACAAGCCCCGAACCTAAATACAAGCCCCGAACCTAAATACAAGCCCTGAACCTAAACACAAGCCCTGAACCTAAATACAAGCCCTGAACCTAAACACAAGCCCTGAACCTAAATACAAGCCCTGAACCTAAATACAAGCCCTGAAACCTAAATACAAGCCCTGAACCTAAATACAAGCCCCGAACCTAAATACAAGCCCTGAACCTAAATCCAAGCCCTGAACCTAAATACAAGCCCTGAACCTAAATCCAAGCCCTGAACCTAAATACAAGCCCTGAACCTAAACACAAGCCCTGAACCTAAATATAAGCCCTTAACCTAAACACAAGCCCTGAACCTAAATACAAGCCCTGAACCTAAATATAAGCCCTGAACCTAAACACAAGCCCTGAACCTAAATACAAGCCCTGAACCTAAATACAAGCCCTGAAACCTAAATACAAGCCCCGAACCTAAATACAAGCCCCGAAACTAAATACAAGCCCTGAACCTAAATACAAGCCCCGAACCTAAATACAAGCCCTGAACCTAAATACAAGCCCTGAACCGAAACACAAGCCCTTAACCTAAATACAAGCCCCGAACCTAAATACAAGCCCCGAACCTAAATACAAGCCCTGAACCTAAACACAAGCCCTGAACCTAAATACAAGCCCTGAACCTAAATACAAGCCCTGAAACCTAAATACAAGCCCTGAACCTAAATACAAGCCCCGAACCTAAATACAAGCCCTGAACCTAAATACAAGCCCCGAACCTAAATACAAGCCCTGAACCTAAATACAAGCCCTGAACCTAAATACAAGCCCCGAACCTAAATACAAGCCCTGAACCTAAATACAAGCCCTGAACCGAAACACAAGCCCTGAACCTAAATATAAGCCCTGAACCTAAACACAAGCCCTGAACCTAAATACAAGCCCTGAACCTAAATACAAGCCCTGAACCTAAATACAAGTCCTGAACCTAAACACAAGCCCTGAACCTAAATATAAGCCCTGAACCTAAACACAAGCCCTGAACCTAAATACAAGCCCTGAACCTAAACACAAGTCCTGAACCTAAATACAAGCCCTGAACCTAAACACAAGCCCTGAACCTAAATACAAGCCCTGAACCTAAACACAAGCCCTGAACCTAAATACAAGCCCTGAACCTAAACACAAGCCCTGAACCTAAATACAAGCCCTGAACCTAAACACAAGCCCTAAACTTAAATACAAGCCCTGAACCTAAATACAAGCCCTGAACCTAAACACAAGCCCTGAACCTTAATACAAGCCCTGAACCTAAATATAAGCCCTGAACCTAAACACAAGCCCTGAACCTAAATATAAGCCCTGAACCTAAACACAAGTCCTGAACCTAAATATAAGCCCTTAACCTAAACACAAGTCCTGAACCTAAATACAAGCCCTGAACCTAAACACAAGTCCTGAACCTAAATACAAGCCCTGAACCTAAACACAAGCCCTGAACCTAAATACAAGCCCTGAACCTAAACACAAGCCCTGAACCTAAATACAAGCCCTGAACCTAAATACAACCCCTGAACCTAAATACAAGCCCTGAACCTAAATATAAGCCCTTAACCTAAATACAAGCCCTGAACCTAAATACAAGCCCTGAACCTAAATACAAGCCCTGAACCTAAATATAAGCCCTGAACCTAAATACAAGCCCTGAACCTAAATATGAGCCGTGAACCAAAACACAAGCCCTTAACCTAAATACAAGCCCTGAACCTAAATATGAGCCCTGAACCTAAACACAAGCCCTGAACCGAAACACAAGCCCTGAACCTAAATACAAGCCCTGAACCTAATCACAAGCCCTGAACCTAAACACAAGGGCAGAACCTAAACACAAGCCCTGAACCTAAACACAAGCCCTGACCCTAAACACAAGCCCTGAACCTAAACACAAGCCCTAAACTTGAACCCAACTCTAGGAGCTATTCATAGCCATACCCTAACACATCCCGATCCCAAACCTAACACAAGACCTAGCTCTAGACTTACACCCAAGTGTCCTGAACAAAAACATGACCTAAACCTAAAACTCAAGCCCTGAATTCAGCACCAAAACCCAACTGAAGTTCTACAACCAATCCCAACTCCCAGCCTCCTACAGCCATCTCTAATGTTGGAAAGCCTGAAGACTGAGGAGAACTGGACACCAGAGGGGTGAGGAGCACTTACACTTCCAGCAGCTTTTGCGCTTCCAGTAGCTTGTGCAGCCAATTATAGCAATGATCACCACTATTCCAAATTGAGCCATCACCCAGTCTTCCGATGCCATGGGGGGCATTTGGTTTCCTCTGTCCAGCCACATCTTTCCGACTTATGTCCTGATGCCCTTGGTCATCCTAAGCCTTCTCCGCGTGGCCTTTCTTCTCAGTGGCTACTTCTTCTCTCCTTGCGCCACTACTCACCTTCAAGGCCAGCAGCTTCGTCAGCTTTGTCTCTACTCTCTACCTTTTCCTATCGTGATCAGTAGGTGGTGTGACCCACTAGAGCAATATGAAAGATCTTTACAGTCAGTGTACACCCTCTGATATGAGTCACAAGTAGCAAAGAACCAGGCTGTATGAAAACCACCAAAGCCACACAGGACAGGATGTTCGCCGTATACCGACTTCTTGTACATTTATGGGTCTCCGAATGTCAGCGGTATTATTGTCACCGGAGATTTGTAGACCTCTTCCACAGGCACGATGAGAACATTTATAAGCTCCATTTTAGTTGTCTAGTTCTTGGCTGGTGTTTTCTTGTTGTTGATAGAACATAATCTAGGATGTGTTCCACATTGTAACCCCAAGTTTTCAGTCTAGAACACTAAAAATGTATTATGTATTGCTCTGTATCCAATGCCAAAGCTGTCTTCAAACTAAGCCTGTACTAAACTAAGTTCTGTACACGCTAGTGTAGCCATCAACTTCTTCTCCTGACCACTGACCCTATGAGAGAAGACAGTGGTTTAGGTGGGCACCAGACAGCTCTTACTTGTCATGGTTGGGTATGGTTGGGCATCCAACACCTTGATTCCACTTTCATATTTATGTGAAGCTCACCATCTATAGTAGGAGTATGGTGGCCTCTTCCCCAATAAAAGTCATCAGAAGAGAGAAGAATCATAAAGTAAGACTTAACACGACGACCCCTTTGTTCTCAGGTGTGACTAGAGGCCACCATACTGCAAATACATGGGTATGTGGTGGAGCTATGAGGAATAGCCGACCGAAATCTCTTCCTATTTCATAAACCAAGTAACGGGACTGAAGGTTTGAGGTTCCTTTGACGCCCGTGGGAGATCACTGCACCCGTGGATTGAACACAAAACCTTTAATAACAGATATTTAGATGAACAAAAGGAGAACAAAACTATGAGAAATAAATAAGCATCAACATAAAATACATCACGTCCTTTAGATCTCTAACATTAGGGTGGGGTTTATGTAGAGGCAGGCGGAGTTTGTAGAAGATCATACTATGACATCATACTAAAATATGATATCACTTAAATACCCCCAAAATATCCGGAAACTGAAGACTTCCAAAAATAAAGAGTGAAATGGGGAAGTCAAGGCCGAGTCCATAGGAACTCCAGGGGAGGGACTTAAACTTCCTTATTATAATAATGACAAAAGTTGCAGGTCAGGTGACCCAATATCAGAGCATGACGTGATAGGCTGTCAGTTATGAAGATTCTGTAAGCACCAACAATGGCCCCAGTCATCAAGGTGGAGAAACAGGTCCATGATCATAGAAGATTATCTCAGGATTAGAAAGAAAAACATAAAAGTATTTACAAAGTATAAATAACAAAAAACAAACCCCTCTACACATATTTCTCAGGATTGATAGCTTGCACACCCGAAATGTCCTAACAGTGTGCTGCTCTCCAGGATTGCTGGGGGTCATGGTTTAGCTACAGCTGGAGAGCTACAGGTTGGAGACCACCAAGTTGCATGGTTTTTAGGACCTATGTTTGAGCTAATGATGACTCAATAAACTCATCACTTATGATTCCATCATGGACAGATGAAGAAAACAACAATGTCAAATGTGGTTTTGTGAAATAGTTTCCAAATTTCCAAATTGAGAAGATCCGACATGGAATAGTCAATTTTCACCTTGAACAAGGCAACCAGCATCTCTGTTTTCTGGTCTTCAAGGATGAAACAAGGGTTGAAATTGACCTCAAGTTCCAAGGAGAGATGATGCTAACTAGGTGAGTGACAGAAGTTGGAAGTTGGTCATCTCCAAAATCTCTCTCTCACCAACTTAACTAAAACCCAAGTTCTTGGTTTAAAAATATGATCGGAACCCATGCAACATCCAACTTCTCAGTGTGGTCTACTGAATGAGAAGATCCAGGAAAAATGCCAGAAAGATCAATTAAACCCTAATAGTCCATCAAAAAGTAATCTTTTTGGAAATATTGGGAACTCCATCAGTTGGTGTCCTAGCCTGCAATACACAAAGGGTAAAACATTTACATTATCCAATTCTTTGTTCAGCTCCTTAGAGACTGGTGGGACCAGAACAAGAAGAAGACTATTGTCCCCCAGTGTGGGGTCTGTAGAAGGTCTGTACCTTTATGTCCTTTTTCAATGTTTTCATATTCCGGCACATCATCATCTTCGCTCTCTGAAAGACGTAATACAAGATGGTTTGTTATTGTTTTGTTGAGATAAAATTTCACGGGTGACACTGACGCCTGCAAATATTTAGAAACCTACCCGGGTTAATGGAGATGGGGTTTGTTTCAGCTTCTTCAACATTCACATACTCCAGACTTCCACCTTGGAGGAGGGAGAGAAAAATGGGAGTCATTTACTAAGGGCCCGATTCGCGTTTTCCCGATGTGTTACCCGAATATTTCCGATTTACGCCGATTTCCCTGTATTGCCCCAGTATTTTGGCGCACGCGATCGGATTGTGGCGCATCGGCGCCGGCATGCACGCAACGGAAATCGGGGGGCGTGGCCGAATGAAAGCCCGACGGATTCGGAAAAACCGCCGCAATTACAAAAAAAAAAAAAAAAGTGTTGCGAAACTTGCACTTACCTTCACTAGGAATAGGCCGGTGAACTTGAGTGCATTTCGGCGGGCCTCGGGGAACTTCAGCTCAGCCCGCCGGGTCTGAGGCAGTTCCTCCGCCGTCCGCCAGATGTCGCTGCTGCGCTGAGGTTCCCCCGACTTCCTCCATACATGATCCATGAATGGTCTGTCTGACCTCCTCCATACATGATCCATGAATGATCTGTCTGACCTCCTCCATACATGATCCATGAATGGTCTGTCTGACCTCCTCCATACATGATCCATGAATGATCTGTCTGACCTCCTCCATACATGATCCATGAATGATCTGTCTGACCTCCTCCATACATGATCCATGAATGGTCTGTCTGACCTCCTCCATACATGATCCATGAATGATCTGTCTGACCTCCTCCATAGATGATCCATGAATGGTCTGTCTGACCTCCTCCATACATGATCCATGAATGATCTGTCTGACCTCCTCCATACATGATCCATGAATGGTCTGTCTGACCTCCTCCATACATGATCCATGAATGGTCTGTCTAACCTTCTCCATACATGATCCATGAATGGTCTGTCTAACCTTCTCCATACATGATCCATGAATGGTCTGTCTGACCTCCTCCATACATGATCCATGAATGGTCTGTCTAACCTTCTCCATACATGATCCATGAATGGTCTGTCTAACCTTCTCCATACATGATCCATGAATGGTCTGTCTGACCTCCTCCATACATGATCCATGAATGATCTGTCTGACCTCCTCCATACATGATCCATGAATGGTCTGTCTAACCTCCTCCATACATGATCCATGAATGGTCTGTCTGACCTCCTCCATACATGATCCATAAATGGTCTGTCTAACCTTCTCCATACATGATCCATGAATGGTCTGTCTAACCTTCTACATGCATGATCCATGAATGGTCTGTCTGACCTCCTCCATACATGATCCATGAATGGTCTGTCTGACCTCCTCCATACATGATCCATGAATGGTCTGTCTAACCTTCTCCATACATGATCCATGAAGGGTCTGTCTGACCTCCTCCATACATGATCCATGAATGATCTGTCTGACCTCCTCCATACATGATCCATGAAGGGTCTGTCTGACCTCCTCCATACATGATCCATGAAGGGTCTGTCTGACCTTCTCCATACATGATCCATGAAGGGTCTGTCTGACCTTCTCCATACATGATCCATGAATGGTCTGTCTGACCTCCTCCATACATGATCCATGAATGGTCTGTCTGACCTCCTCCATACCTGATCCATGAATGATCTGTCTGACCTCCTCCATACATGATCCATGAAGGGTCTGTCTGACCTCCTCCATACATGATCCATGAATAGTCTGTCTGACCTCCTCCATACATGATCCATGAATGATCTGTCTGACCTCCTCCATACATGATCCATGAATGGTCTGTCTCACCTCCTCCATACATGATCCATGAAGGGTCTGTCTGACTTCCTCCATACATGATCCATGAATGATCTGTCTGACCTCCTCCATACATGATCCATGAATGATCTGTCTGACCTCCTCCATACATGATCCATGAATGATCTGTCTGACCTCCTCCATACATGATCCATGAATGGCCTGTCTGACCTCCTCCATACATGATCCATGAATGGTCTGTCTGACCTCCTCCATACCTGATCCATGAAGGGTCTGTCTGACCTCCTACATACATGATCCATGAATGGTATGTCTGAACTCCTCCATACATGATCCATGAATGATCTGTCTAACCTTCTCCATACATGATCCATGAAGGGTCTGTCTGACCTCCTCCATACATGATCCATGAATGATCTGTCTGACCTTCTCCATACATGATCCATGAATGGTCTGTCTGACCTCCTCCATACATGATCCATGAATGGTCTGTCTGACCTCCTCCATACATGATCCATGAAGGGTCTGTCTGACCTCCTCCATACATGATCCATGAATGATCTGTCTGACCTCCTCCATACATGATCCATGAATGGTCTGTCTCACCTCCTCCATACATGATCCATGAAGGGTCTGTCTGACTTCCTCCATACATGATCCATGAATGGTCTGTCTGACCTCCTCCATACATGATCCATGAATGATCTGTCTGACCTCCTCCATACATGATCCATGAATGATCTGTCTGACCTCCTCCATACATGATCCATGAATGGCCTGTCTGACCTCCTCCATACATGATCCATGAATGGTCTGTCTGACCTCCTCCATACCTGATCCATGAAGGGTCTGTCTGACCTCCTCCATACATGATCCATGAAGGGTCTGTCTCACCTCCTCCATACATGATCCATGAATGATCTGTCTGACCTCCTCCATACATGATCCATGAATGGTCTGTCTGACCTCCTCCATACATGATCCATGAATGGTCTGTCTGACCTCCTCCATACATGATCCATGAATGGCCTGTCTGACCTCCTCCATACCTGATCCATGAATGGCCTGTCTGACCTCCTCCATACCTGATCCATGAATGGTCTGTCTGACCTCCTCCATACCTGATCCATGAATGATCTGTCTGACCTCCTCCATACATGATCCATGAATGGTCTGTCTGACCTCCTCCATACCTGATCCATGAATGGTCTGTCTGACCTCCTCCATACATGATCCATGAATGGTCTGTCTGACCTCCTCCATACATGATCCATGAATGGTCTGTCTGACCTCCTCCATACATGATCCATGAATGGTCTGTCTGACCTCCTCCATACATGATCCATGAATGGTCTGTCTGACCTCCTCCATACATGATCCATGAATGGTCTCTCTGACCTCCTCCATAGATGATCCATGAATGATCTGTCTGACCTCCTCCATACATGATCCATGAATGATCTGTCTGACCTCCTCCATACCTGATCCATGAATGGTCTGTCTGACCTCCTCCATACCTGATCCATGAATGGTCTGTCTGACCTCCTCCATACATGATCCATGAATGATCTGTCTAACCTCCTCCATACATGATCCATGAATGGTCTGTCTGACCTCCTCCATACATGATCCATGAATGGTCTGTCTGACCTCCTCCATACATGATCCATGAAGGGTCTGTCTGACCTCCTCCATACATGATCCATGAATGATCTGTCTGACCTCCTCTATACATGATCCATGAATGGTCTGTCTGACCTCCTCCATACATGATCCATGAATGGTCTGTCTGACCTCCTCCATACATGATCCATGAATGATCTGTCTGACCTCCTCCATACATGATCCATGAATGATCTGTCTGACCTCCTCCATACATGATCCATGAATGATCTGTCCGACCTCCTCCATACATGATCCATGAATGGTCTGTCTGACCTCCTCCATACATGATCCATGAATGATCTGTCTGACCTCCTCCATACATGATCCATGAATGATCTGTCTGACCTCCTCCATACATGATCCATGAATGATCTGTCCGACCTCCTCCATACATGATCCATGAATGGTCTGTCTGACCTCCTCCATACATGATCCATGAATGGTCTGTCTGACCTCCTCCATACATGATCCATGAATGATCTGTCTGACCTCATCCATACATGATCCATGAATGATCTGTCTGACCTCCTCCATACCTGATCCATGAATGGTCTGTCTGACTTCCTCCATACATGATCCATGAATGATCTGTCTGACCTCCTCCATACATGATCCATGAATGATCTGTCTAACCTCCTCCATACATGATCCATGAATGATCTGTCTAACCTCCTCCATACCTGATCCATGAATGGTATGTCTAACCTCCTCCATACCTGATCCATGAATGGTCTGTCTGACCTCCTCCATACATGATCCATGAATGATCTGTCTGACCTCCTGCATACCTGATCCATGAATGGTCTGTCTGACCTCCTCCATACATGATCCATGAATGGTCTGTCTGACCTCCTCCATAGATGATCCATGAATGATCTGTCTGACCTCCTCCATACATGATCCATGAATGGTCTGTCTGACCTCCTCCATAGATGATCCATGAATGATCTGTCTGACCTCCTCCATACATGATCCATGAATGGTCTGTCTAACCTCCTCCATACATGATCCATGAATGATCTGTCTGACCTCCTCCATACATGATCCATGAATGATCTGTCTGACCTCCTCCATACATGATCCATGAATGGTCTGTCTAACCTTCTCCATACCTGATCCATGAATGATCTGTCTGACCTCCTCCATACATGATCCATGAATGGTCTGTCTAACCTCCTCCATACATGATCCATGAATGGTCTGTCTGACCTCCTCCATACATGATCCATGAATGATCTGTCTGACCTCCTCCATACATGATCCATGAATGGTCTGTCTGACCTCCTCCATACATGATCCATGAATGATCTGTCTGACCTCCTCCATACATGATCCATGAATGGTCTGTCTGACCTCCTCCGTACATGATCCATGAATGGTCTGTATGACCTCCTCCATACATGATCCATGAATGGTCTGTCTGACCTCCTCCATACATGATCCATGAATGGTCTGTCTGACCTCCTCCATACATGATCCATGAATGATCTGTCTGACCTCCTCCATACATGATCCATGAATGATCTGTCTGACCTCCTCCATACATGATCCATGAATAATCTGTCCGACCTCCTCCATACATGATCCATGAATGGTCTGTCTGACCTCCTCCATACATGATCCATGAATGGTCTGTCTGACCTCCTCCATACATGATCCATGAATGATCTGTCTGACCTCATCCATACATGATCCATGAATGATCTGTCTGACCTCCTCCATACCTGATCCATGAATGGTCTGTCTGACTTCCTCCATACATGATCCATGAATGGTATGTCTAACCTCCTCCATACCTGATCCATGAATGGTCTGTCTGACCTCCTCCATACATGATCCATGAATGATCTGTCTGACCTCCTCCATACATGATCCATGAATGGTCTGTCTGACCTCCTCCATACCTGATCCATGAATGGTCTGTCTGACTTCCTCCATACATGATCCATGAATGGTATGTCTAACCTCCTCCATACCTGATCCATGAATGGTCTGTCTGACCTCCTCCATACATGATCCATGAATGATCTGTCTGACCTCCTCCATACCTGATCCATGAATGGTCTGTCTGACCTCCTCCATACATGATCCATGAATGGTCTGTCTGACCTCCTCCATAGATGATCCATGAATGATCTGTCTGACCTCCTCCATACATGATCCATGAATGGTCTGTCTGACCTCCTCCATAGATGATCCATGAATGATCTGTTTGACCTCCTCCATACATGATCCATGAATGGTCTGTCTAACCTCCTCCATACATGATCCATGAATGATCTGTCTGACCTCCTCCATACATGATCCATGAATGATCTGTCTGACCTCCTCCATACATGATCCATGAATGGTCTGTCTAACCTTCTCCATACCTGATCCATGAATGATCTGTCTGACCTCCTCCATACATGATCCATGAATGGTCTGTCTAACCTCCTCCATACATGATCCATGAATGGTCTGTCTGACCTCCTCCATACATGATCCATGAATGATCTGTCTGACCTCCTCCATACATGATCCATGAATGGTCTGTCTGACCTCCTCCATACATGATCCATGAATGATCTGTCTGACCTCCTCCATACATGATCCATGAATGGTCTGTCTGACCTCCTCCATACATGATCCATGAATGATCTGTCTGACCTCCTCCATACATGATCCATGAATGGTCTGTCTGACCTCCTCCATACATGATCCATGAATGGTCTGTCTGACCTCCTCCATACATGATCCATGAATGGTCTGTCTGACCTCCTCCATACATGATCCATGAATGATCTGTCTGACCTCCTCCATACCTGATCCATGAATGGTCTGTCTGACCTCCTCCATACATGATCCATGAATGATCTGTCTGACCTCCTCCATACATGATCCATGAATGATCTGTCTGACCTCCTCCATACCTGATCCATGAATGGTCTGTCTGACCTCCTCCATACATGATCCATGAATGATCTGTCTGACCTCCTCCATACATGATCCATGAATGATCTGTCTGACCTCCTCCATACCTGATCCATGAATGGTCTGTCTGACCTCCTCCATACATGATCCATGAATGATCTGTCTGACCTCCTCCATACATGATCCATGAATGGTCTGTCTAACCTCCTCCATACCTGATCCATGAATGATCTGTCTGACCTCCTCCATACATGATCCATGAATGATCTGTCTGACCTCCTCCATACATGACCCATGAATGGTCTGTCTAACCTCCTCCATACATGATCCATGAATGATCTGTCTGACCTCCTCCATACATGATCCATGAAGGGTCTGTCTGACCTCCTCCATACATGATCCATGAATGGTCTGTCTGACCTCCTCCATACATGATCCATGAATGATCTGTCTGACCTCCTCCATACATGATCCATGAATGGTCTGTCTGACCTCCTCCATACATGATCCATGAATGATCTGTCTGACCTCCACCATACATGATCCATGAATGATCTGTCTGACCTCCTCCATACATGATCCATGAATGATCTGTCTGACTTCCTCCATACATGATCCATGAATGATCTGTCTGACCTCCTCCATACATGATCCATGAATGGTCTGTCTGACCTCCTCCATACATGATCCATGAATGGTCTGTATGACCTCCTCCATACATGATCCATGAATGATCTGTCTGACTTCCTCCATACATGATCCATGAATGATCTGTCTGACCTCCTCCATACCTGATCCATGAATGATCTGTCTGACCTCCTCCATACATGATCCATGAATGGTCTGTCTGACCTCCTCCATACATGATCCATTAATGGTCTGTATGACCTCCTCCATACATGATCCATGAATGGTCTGTCTGACCTTCTCCATACATGATCCATGAATGGTCTGTCTGACCTCCTCCATACATTATCCATGAATGATCTGTCTGACCTCCTCCTTACCTGATCCATGAATGGTCTGTCTGACCTCCTCCATACATGATCCATGAATGGTCTGTCTGACCTCCTCCATACATGATCCATGAATGATCTGTCTGACCTCCTCCATACATGATCCATGAATGATCTGTCTGACCTCCTCCATACCTGATCCATGAATGGTCTGTCTAACCTCCTCCATACATGATCCATGAATGGTCTGTATGACCTCCTCCATACATGATCCATGAATGGTCTCTCTGACTTCCTCCATACCTGATCCATGAATGGTCTCTCTGACTTCCTCCATACCTGACCTCCTGAAAGTAATTCCTCTACTTCCTATACTGTGTCTATAACCTGTCTAGCAAACCTCTTCCATAGATGAAACTGAGATACTGCTATAATCCAGCTGATATCTTCTACACACTTGATTCTCCAGCACTTTCACAGTCTCTTCCGCAGTTTCTCTCATCACTATAATTTTATAGTAGAAGTACCTTTTATATCGCTGGTGTCTCCAACATTAACGTAATTGCCATCGGCTGAAGATGCTGAAATGAGAAGAGGATTATTACCAGACAAGTCCACATGAACAGCAGAAGATCCCTCATGGTGGACTCGTGGACCATTGACTCCCACTTGCTAGGAATACTTAAAATTAATATTTTCCTTACCCTTTTCATCAGAATCAGCCACATTTACATAATTTTCATCAGTGCCAACTGAAAGACAGAAAGATATTGGTTTAGGCCCTGAAGGCCTCTAATGGTTTGACCAATCGTTGTTGACCTATAGATGAGAGAACATCTCCTTACCAGAGGAAAGGCTCGCTCTGTTGTCCACATCACATGTAACTACTAGGACTGGCCCAAGCTTAGTGGCTCCATCGTCTGGTAGTACTTCACTGCATGGATGTAAAGGGTCATTAGTACAATGTGTACAAAGTGCTATCCTGCATTGTGTGTTAGTATATCTGATGTATTGTGTATATGTATGACAGTATACTGTATCTGATGTATTGTGTATATATATTTAAAGTATATCTGATGCAGTGTGTATATGTATGACAGTATATCTGATGCATTGTGTATATGTATGACAGTATATCTGATGCATTGTGTATATGTATGACAGTATACTGTATCTGATGCATTGTGTATATGTATGACAGTATATCTGATGCATTGTGTATATGTATTAGGGTATATCTGATGCAGTGTGTATATGTGTGACGGTATCTATGATGCATTTTGTATATGTATGACAGTATATCTGATGTATTGTTTATATGTATGACAGTATATCTGATGCATTGTGTATATGTATGACAGTATATCTGATGTATTGTTTATATGTATGACAGTATATCTGATGCATTGTGTATATGTATGACAGTATATCTGATGCATTGTGTATATGTGTGACAGTATATCTGATGCATTGTGTATATGTATGACAGTATACTGTATCTGATTTATTGTGTATATGTATGACAGTATATCTGATGCATTGTGTATATGTGTGACAGTTTATCTGATGCATTGTGTATATGTGTGACAGTATATCTGATGCATTTTGTATATGTGTGACAGTATATCCGATGCATTGTGTATATGTATGACAGTATACTGTATCTGATGCATTGTGTATATGTATGACAGTATATCTGATGTATTGTGTATATGTATGACAGTATATCTGATGCATTGTGTATATGTGTGACAGTATATCTGATGCATTGTGTATATGTGTGACAGTATATCTGATGCATTGTGTATATGTATGACAGTATATCTGATGTATTGTGTATATGTATGACAGTATATCTGATGCATTGTGTATATGTGTGACAGTATATCTGATGCATTGTGTATATGTGTGACAGTATATCTGATGCATTGTGTATATGTATGACAGTATATCTGATGCATTGTTTATATGTGTGACAGTATATCCGATGCATTGTGTATATGTATGACAGTATACTGTATCTGATGCATTGTGTATATGTATGACAGTATATCTGATGTATTGTGTATATGTATGACAGTATATCCGATGCATTGTGTATATGTATGACAGTATATGTGATGCATTGTTTATTTGTGTGACAGTATATCCGATGCATTGTGTATATGTATGACAGTATACTGTATCTGATGCATTGTGTATATGAATGACAGTATATCTGATGTATTGTGTATATGTGTGACAGTATATCCGATGCATTGTGTATGTGTATGACAGTATACTGTATCTGATGCATTGTGTATATGAATGACAGTATATCTGATGTATTGTGTATATGTATGACAGTATATCTGATGCATTGTTTATATGTGTGACAGTATATCCGATGCATTGTGTATATGTATGACAGTATACTGTATCTGATGCATTGTGTATATGTATGACAGTATATCTGATGCATCGTGTATATGTATGACAGTATATCCGATGCATTGTGTATATGTGTGACAGTATATCCGATGCATTGTGTATATGTATGACAGTATACTGTATCTGATGCATTGTGTATATGTATGACAGTATATTTGATGTATTGTGTATATGTATGACAGTATATCTGATGCACTGTGTATATGAATGACAGTATATCTGATGCAGTTTGTATATGTATGACAGTATACTGTATCTGATGCATTGTGTATATGTATGACAGTATATCTGATGTATTGTGTATATGTATGACAGTATATCTGATACACTGTGTATATGAATGACAGTATATCTGATGCAGTGTGTATATGTATGACAGTATATCTGATGCACTGTGTATATCGCGTTTTCCCGACGTGTTTCCCGAATATTTCCGACTTGCGCCGATTTTCCCTGAATTGCCCCGGGATTTTGGCGCAAGCGATCGGATTTTGGCGCATCGGCGCCGGCATGCACGCGACGGAAATCGGGTGGCGTGGCCGAACGAAAATCCGACGGATTCGGAAAAACCGCTGCATTTAAAACAAAAAATGTGTTGCGAAAATTACACTTACCTTCACTAGGTATTGGCCGGTGAATTTCAGGGCATTCCAGCACGCCTCCGGGGAACTTCAGCGCAGCAGCGCCACCTGGTGGACGTCGGAGGAACTACCTTAGTGAATCCCGGCCGGACCCAAATCCACCGCAGAGAATGCGCCGCTGGATCGCAAACGGACCGGGTAAGTTTTACTAGATTTACTCCAGCGGCACCTTCTCTGCGGTGGATTCGGGTCCGGCCGGGATTCACTAAGGCAGTTCCTCCGACGTCCACTAGATGTTGCTGCTGCGCTGAAGACCATCGGAACGCACTGGAATACACCGAGCCCGGCTGAGTGAAGGTAAGTGCAAGCTGCGCGACACATTTTTCCTTTTTAAATGCGGCGTTTTTTCTGAATACGTCAGGTTTTCGTTCGGCCACGCCCCCGTCGATTTCCGTCGCGCGCATGCCGGCGCCGATGCGCCACAATCCGATCGCGTGCGCCAAAATCCCGGGGCAATACCGGGAAGAGCGGCGCAAATCGGAAATATTCGGGTAACACGTCGGGAAACCGCGAATCGGGCCCTTAGTAAATGACCCCTATTGTGTATATGCATGACAGTATATCTGATGCATTGGGGCAGATTTACTTACCCGGCCCATTCGCGATCCAGCGGCACGTTCTCTGCACAGGATTCGGGTCCGGCCGGGATTTATGAAGGTAGTTCCTCCGCCGTCCACCAGGTGGCGCTGCTGCGCTGAAAAGCATCGGAACGCACCGGAATACACCGAGCTGGACCAGGTGAAGGTAAGCGCTCCCCAAGCGACACATTTTCGGTTTTTAAATGCGGCGGGTTTTGCGAATCCGTCGGGTTTTCGTTCGGCCACGCCCCCCGATTTCCATCGCGCGCATGCCGGCGCCAATGCGCCACAATCGGCGCAAATCGGAAATATTCGGGTAACACGTCGGGAAACCGCGAATCGGGCCCTTAGTAAATGACCCCCATTGTGTATATGAATGACAGTATATTTGATGCATTGTATATATACATACATGTATCCGCAGCAGGGGTTGTCATTGATGTAGTTCTGGTTTCCTCCATCATCATAATCTTCATCATCATCATCATTTCCAGCACTCTTACTAATTAGGAGGGGGGCGCCTAAAGGCGGGAAAGATGGGACACGGGGGTCACTGACTGTAGACGAATACTCTGCATTAAACAAATTAAATGATTTTTCCAATCAATTTACTTTCTTAGTTTTTACCCCATTTTTTAAATATTTTGTGTTTGCGCAAAATGTTTGTGCTGCATTTAAAACTTTCAAAAACTGACAGCCCCACCTACTGTCAGACAGATGGTACAGCAGCTCCAACCCCATCTTCTCATGATTTTGTGTTGAACATTGGAAATTGTTGCTTTTTTTAGTTTCTATTATGGGGTCAAAACAATGGGGCGACGGATGCAGGAACACGGGCGCACAAGCTTAGTGAATGGAGGCAGACCCGAATCCTCATTGCACAACGCACCGTGGGATGGCGACAGGACCAGGTAAGTAAATCTGTCCCAATGGGGCAGATTTACTTACCCGGTCCATTCACGATCCAGCGGTGCGTTCTCTGCGGTGGATTTGGGTCCGGCCGGGATTCACTAAGGTAGTTCCTCCGACGTCCACCAGGTGGCGCTGCTGCGCTGAAGTCTGACGAAATGCACTCAAGTTCACCGGCCTATTCCTATTGAAGGTAAGTGCAAGTTTCGCAACACCGAATTCGTCAGGTTTTCGTTCGGCCACACCCCCAGATTTCCGTCGCGTGCATGGCAGCGCCGATGCGCCACAATCCGATTGCGTGCGCCAAAATCCCGGGGCAATTCAGGGGAAATCGGGGCAAATCGGAAATATTCGGGTAACACGCCGGGAAAACGCGAATCGGGCCCTTAGTAAATGACCCCCAATATGTGCTTTACTTACATCCAAGTCATTCTCCTGCATGAAAAACAGAAGAACCAAGTATGGAGAACAACCCATAGGTTCTACTCACAGATCAAGCCTGTTTGAGCAAGAACAAACCTTATGCCCCTTGCTATATTTTGGTGGGTGATGGATGGACTCTGGGTAGGTATAATACTGATGTCACTTACTTGCTGAAGGTTTTATGGAGTCACAAGTATCAGGAAAACCTGAAACCAGAACAAAAGGGAGACAACCATGGTGGGAATTCTCAGAATGACCTGAGGACTTAGATGAACAAAAATCGTGGTGTAGATGTGGGGGCAAGCCGGGAACTGGCCTCATTGGAAGTCTCTAAAGGTCTCCACAAACCCAGATATTTCTAATCTGGATCTGAAATGTGTCTGGACATAACTAACCTTATGCAACTGGTAAATCATTAGATGTATGGTGAAGGATGAGCATACAGGACCTATGAGTGACCACAAGCAGATTGAAAGGACATCTACCACCAGGATGAAGGATTGCAAACCAAGAGCTGACATACTGGTGTGCGCCCTCTCTGGCAGGATCCGCTCTTCTTTTAGCTTTTTATGTCCTGGTTTTTCCAAAAAAGGCTCTCAAAATATGCAAATGAACCAAAGGTGTTTATGGAGCCTACAGCCCCTCTGGCTCATTTCCATAATTTTTAAAGCCTTTTTTCCTTAAAAACAAGGGCATAATAAACCTAAAGAAGAGCAAATTCTGCCATAGAGGGTACACACCAGTATGTCAGTGCTTGGTTCACAATCCTTCATCCTGGTGGTAGATGTCCTTTAAAGATGATCACCACCAGAAGAATTAGATTAAGGATGGTAAAGGACCTTTCAATAAATTTATGGTGTCTGGACATAATTTTAGGCAATAACATACAAGTGGGCCTTTATTGTTCAGGAAGGGGGGGGGGGGGGGGTGAAAACCACTAATAATAATAGTAATATCTGATTCCAGACCCAATGTAAATGTGTCCTGCTACTGGTAAAGGTCCTAAACTCAGCCTGGGTGGTCTGGACATTCATGCTATGTCCTGCCAACTAGATGATCCTAGAGAAGAGGACCTAGCTTAGGTGGGCAGAGCTAAGATCTTCTGAGTTGAGCTCTAGTACCCACCTTTGATTTCTCTTCCCACCGAACTTCTCCGGCTCTCGGAGCATGGGGACTTCCTGTAGACACAGAAGACTTTAGATACTCTAGCCTCCATCATTTCGGCACCACCCACAGCACTCTCTTAACTGTCCAGGTGGTCCAGGGCTAAAACGAATAGACAAAGACCACAAATCTGTCCGTAAAGAACCTATTGAGTGATCAGGAATGGGAATGACTAGGCAAAAAATTCCAACTGAGCCGGAATAAGTTGAGTGACCCTTTGAGTGATTCATATCTGGAGGCAGCACCTCACCAGCTCAGGAGCTTCATCATCCGTAGCCCATAGCACCACTTCCTGTTTTCTATGAACCCACAAGAAGCTATAAATCTGTGGTCCGGTCTAATATGAGGAAACGAAAGAGATCTCGACCTCAGAATCACTTATAAAAGCCTCAGAAGACTCCGAGACCGTATCATGTCAACGAGGTGACCTCCACAATGTGTCACTCCTTACACTAGTCTGAGAACCAGCAGAGCTCACAATCTAAAGAAACACTAACACTGTGATACCAAGAGAAGATAATTGTGACGAGACGTTAGGGGTGTAGAGAAGAGAAATACTTACGGGAGGGTGAGCAGGAGGTCCTGGTGGCACATGGTCCCCTGAGAGGAGACCGACCGAGGGAGAGCTGTGGAGACACAGATCCATGAAGATTACGATTATATGTGGGACTCTATAAACACGTCTACAGAAGGTTTGGGTCCCTATTCTCTATATCAGTGATGGCGAACCTTTTAGAGGCCGGGTGCCCAAACTACAACCAAAATACACTTATTTATTGCAAAGTGCCAGCACAGCTCTTTAGGTAGTACTTTATTGCTACCTGTTCTACCACAATTATTTCGGCCTCTTGAGGACAATAAAACAGTTGAAAGAAGAAGGGCAAATTTGGACTAATGTTGTAGCATGTCACCATGGTCCCCTGTACAGGAACAAATGTGGGGCCTAGAGGAGCTTTAAAGATAATCCTCCCCTTTCCACATGTTCTACATCTTCCTGTAGTCCCAAGAAATCAAGAAAGTGTGGCTTTAAAATAGCACTGAGAGTAGCAATTTTTGAGTTGCTTGGGACTGCAGGATGATTCTTTCAGTTCTATGTCGAGTGCTATGTTGATGGCTTGGGTGCCCAAAAATAGAGCTCCGAGTGCCTCCTCTGGCACCCGTGTCATAGTTTCGCCACCACTGCTATATATGTATCTCCATGGTGGTCACTCCACCAGAAAGTCATGTGGTTTGTAGGAGATATTGTACCCCAATAATAACACAGGCCAGGCCTTACGTTGTGGTCGAGTCAAGATCATAAAACTTGATGGAGGATGAGTGTACGGCTGCCTGGAAGACAAGAGAAAGAATATCAATGAGCAATCGGGGTCCAGACTCATCAGACTCCCAAAAAGTGCCCCCCATTGTGTGCTGCTGGGTAATGTACTAAGAGACATCAGCTCCTGCCAAAAATGTGCAACCATACATAGGATATAACAGAGCGGAATTTGGGGACAGAAGAACTTGAGGGTTTTTGAACACCAGAGGCTTCCAATACGTCCTGATTACATGTCCTGCAGGTGGTGACTTTTTCATGTTTTCTGATGCCGACTATAATGTTCCGATATCTGTGTCCTGTAGGTGGCGCTGTATCTATACTCCATTATGAAACTTTACATCTTTGTGTTCTGTAGGTGGCGCTGTATCTATACTCCATTATATGGAGGTCACATCTCTGTGTCCTGTAGGTGGCGCTGTCTCTATACTCCATTATATGGAGGTCACATCTTTTTTCCTGTAGGTGGCGCTGTCTATACAGATCTACATGACCGGAATAACTTACTTGTCTTTGTAATATCCAGTTTCTGTTATATGGACTGGGAGAGAAAGAACAGAAAGGGTTTTAGGATGAATTTTGAAACAGTGACATCCGTTACCCCCAGGAGGACGTCACTTACCTGGTATCTTCTTACGGCAGCCGATACACAGGCCGGTGATGAGAATGATGGGGAGAACCACAGCGACAGAGTATATTACACTAAATGTGTCCATCATACCGGCCTGTAATCAGAGAAAGATATAAATACTGGGAATTTACTTGTAATACCTTCGCCTACCACATGGAGCGCTGTGTTGTATATCCACAAATAACAGGCAGACCATAGAGTATTCACTTTTCTCTACAATATAAGTGTCATGAAGGTGTGGTGAAGGTGCTGCCCCTGCTCTCACACACCTTGTTACCTGACTGCTGGCACCCTGAGCTTGTGCACCCCCTGGTTATCATGTAACCCGTCAGGTCCGGTTATGATTCAGCACAAGCTGCTGTTACTTCAGTTTCAGTAAGACAGTACTTTCACTATAACCCCCATCATTTCCTTCTGCACTGAGCTGAGATCTGGCTGCAGAATTATTCAGAGCCGAATCAGAAAAATCTGCTGTGCAAGTGTTTTTATGTCTTTACGTATATATAAAGATCAGCCACCTACGTTACGCCGCACCTTCCCAGTCATCACTTCTCCGTACTAACAAAGGCAGTAAGGGCTCATAAACCAGGGCTACAGAGCCGGAGTCGTGATAAAATGGACCGACTGACTCCACAAACATATAATCTAATATATAAAGTTGTGTGTATGCATGTTTGTGTGTATGTATGTATGTATGTATGTATGTATGTGTATGTATGTGTGTATGTATGTGTATGTATGTGTGTATGTATGTGTGTGTATATGTATGTATGTGTGTGTATATGTATGTATGTGTGTATATGTATGTATGTATGTGTGTGTATGTATGTGTGTATATGTATGTATGTGTGTGTATGTATGTGTATATGTATGTATGTATGTGTATATGTATGTATGTATGTGTGTGTATATGTATGTATGTATGTGTGTGTATGTATGTATGTGTGTGTATATGTATGTATGTGTGTGTATATGTATGTATGTGTGTGTATGTATGTGTGTGTATATGTATGTATGTATGTGTGTGTGTGTATATGTATGTGTATATGTATGTATGTGTATGTATGTATGTATGTGTGTGTATATGTATGTATGTGTGTGTATATGTATGTATGTGTGTGTATATGTATGTGTGTATGTGTGTGTATATGTATGTGTGTGTATGTATATGTGTATGTGTGTGTGTATGTGTATATGTGTGTATATGTATGTGTGTGTGTATTTATGTATGTGTGTATATGTATGTATGTGTATGTGTGTGTATATGTATGTATGTGTGTGTGTATATGTATGTATGTGTATGTGTCTGCTAAAGGAATCCGCTCTCTGTGACTCAGGGAACCTCATAGACTCAGTATGGAGCCAAAATTTTCACCCTACGCTTTCCAAAATCCACTTATTACCCACCATATACAGGAGCCATTGTCTGCTCTTGTGGCTGGTGTGGCAGTTGGAAGCTGATCCATGATTGGTTGCTGTTCTGTCACGGGTCGTTAATATGAGCTCTGAGCTGTGATTGGTTACTATAGGCAATGAATGAGACGCTTATGTGTGAGGTAAGATGGATAGGGATACAGAGATAGGGGGCAATTTATCAGAAAAGTCAGAGGTAAACAACATGGATTATACCATCCTATATGAACATCCTAAGTACAACAAGAACATAACTACTACTACCCCATTACATACCAGAATATTTCTCAGGTTTTGGTCGTAGATCTCTGCGCCTCTTGGGTGACTGTTCTGAGTATGTGAAAGGAAGACGTCTTGGGTTTGCAAGTGAATTGAGACCTTGTGGTTTAGGCTGAGTTGATGCTGTGCATGTTGTCACCCTCTATCTGGTGTGACATTATAAACTGGGGCAAAGGAGGTGCCAGCGCTATACATGACACGGGTAACATTGTGTTACAGATTTCTCCCCTCTATCCCAGGAGGAAATCCCAGCACTATCCCAAACACCAGGGCAAAAAGTTACATGTTTTCAGTCCGATTCTTCTATTAAATTGTAAGGGTATTATACTACGGTACTGGCACTACAAGGAGGTATTTCACAATGTGGGGGTCCGAAGGGGAGCACTACACTACAGTGTAAGGGCTACAAGAGGACATTGTACCAAGTGGGAGCCAGAAGGGGGCATTGCAACATGTGGGGGTCACTAAGTGGGTATTACGATGTGTTGGGATTCCTGTTGGGGCAGGTTATGAGCACGACATAATATATGTAAATGCTTTGTGGTCTTTTTGTTGGCGGGTGTGTTATAACGTCCATCGTAGAGCATGAGTTATGATATGAAGCACCAGCCTCACCTTCACTTCCTTCTCAGGAGATTATCAGATATCTCAGCTCAGAAGGAACAGGAAAAGGAAGACATGTCATCTCCATGCAGAGCGCCAGATGTCACCAGCACAGTCACTGCCTCCGTGCGTGGCAATATTATGTCACACTATGGGGCTACAGGAGTGAGACATCAGATTGCCCCAAAGGTACAACATGGAGGTACCAGAATTCTGGTTGCCCTTGGACATGACACATATCCATGTAGTTTAGCCTACAGTGATGCAGATTCCTACCCTTCCACAGTATTGGTGAGAGAGACCCCTCTGCTGACCCCAAGGTTAGGGTTCACTTTAGGGTGGCCACCAACGTGAACCTGTGAATCTCCAGGGGAGTCCCGCATCTTGGGTGGAGCCCTCAGTTAGCACAGGGCATGTTTGGTAACACAAAAGAAAACTTGTAAGTGCAGAAGGATTTCACATATGAAATGAAGAAGGTCAAGGAAAAAGTGAAGAAGAAACCCTGCCTGTTGGGACACCAAACCCATGTTCCTAACATTGACCTCATTAGAAATGGTCCATCTAGACATATCATGTAAACCTTTGGGGCAAACCATAATAACCGAACTACGGCCAGGGACCCCAAACCTCACCCCTAAACTTTAGGTCAGGAACACCTAACGCCTCTCACATCTCGAGGTGAAGCTCCATCATGATCCTTACGCCATGTTCTGGTAGAGAAGAGTCCTTCACGCCGCCCTGTAGTATATGAGGCTCAAGAGGAGCATTTACAAACCACATCTAAAATACCAGAATATGTTTTGTGGGAATACTTTTTGCTGATACATTTCTGATAATAGGACACCCCCTCCCCAAAAGTCTAGTCAGATATTTGCACTAATTTGTAAGCCATTGGAGACAGAACAATAAAGGATATTGGGGGTCATTTACTAAGGGCCCGATTCGCGTTTTCCCGACGTGTCACCCGAATATTTCCGATTTGCACTGATTTTCCCTGAATTGCCCCGGGGTTTTGGCGCACGCGATCGGATTTTGCCGCATCGGCGCCGGCATGCACGCGATGGAAATTGGGGGGCGTGGCCGAACGGAAACCCGACGGATTCGGAAAAACTGCAGCATTTTTTTAAAAAATTGTGTCGCGAAAATTTCACTCACCTTCATCCAGGATAGGCCGGTGTATTTCGAGGCATTCCAGCGGACTTCAACACAGCAGTGGAGGAACTACCATCATAAATCCCAGCCGGACCCGAATCCAGCGCAGAGAACACGCCGCTGGATCGCGAATGGGCCGGGTAAGTAAATCTGCCCCATTATATTTACCCCCCATGGGGTAACGTACATACATTCCCAGTGTATATATATTCTTCTTGGTAAATTGTAACCTTCACCATCGATCAAAATATAATTCTGTAACGTTCTACACATAAATCAGAAGTGAAATAAGAAATCGTTATTTTCATCAAGTATAAAAGAAAATAAAAAATTGGTCCAAATGCCCCTCGGTATTTATCGCAGATCAATAGCGGAGTCAGCCAGAAAATAGTCCAGGCAGAAACATCCACTTACACAACCGAGTAATGGGTGGCCTCCACCACTGTAGGGACAGTCACTAATAGGGAGGCAAATGGGGGAGATACTTACAGACAGGTTTAGCAATTCAGAAACATCATCCTTACAGATATCGCCCACTTATACACCTGAGTAATGGCCCTCGCCACTATAGGATCAGTCTCTAGTCAGGCAGTAAAGAGGGGTTATACTCCAAGAAGGTCGCCCTTAAAGAAGGTAAGTCTTCATTCGGGAGGTAAACGGTGGAGCCATCAAGAGACAGGGACAGTGAGGCAGAAACATCTCTCACAGAAATATCATCCATATACACATCGGAGACATGGGTGGCCTTCATCAATATAGGGTCAGTCAATAATCGGGAGATAAACAGGATTCATCCAGAGAAGGGTACAAACGCCAGTCATCACTAGTCTCCATTACTATAGGGTCAATCACTTATCGGGAGACAAATAAGAGGGATAATTTAAAGGTGTAAAGGGTGGAAGATACGTCACCCTCAAAAATACCATCCACTCACACAGAGACATGGGTGGCCTTCGACACTATCACCAGTCACTTAAAGTAAATTGTAAATTGGGTAGCCACTTGTAGATGGGGACAGCGTGGCAAAAACATTGTCCTCTCAAATATGATCCACTTACCCATCCAAGACATGGGTGGCCTCCACCACTATAGGATCGGTCACATATCGGGAGACAATAGGGCATTCGAAAAAGGGTACAGGGAGGAAGAAACATCGCCATCAGAAATATCAGCAACTCCCACATCTGAGACATGGGTGGCCTCCATCACTATAGGGTCAGTCACTAATCGGGAGATAAGTAGAGGAGTCATCCAGAGAAGGATACAGGGAGGCAGAAATATCCACTTTGGGCCCTAGGGAGTCTCCATCACTATAGGGTCAGTCACTAATCGGGAGATAAGTAGAGGAGTCTTGTAGATGGGGACAGCGTGGCAAAAACATTGTCCTCTCAAATATGATCCACTTACCCATCCAAGACATGGGTGGCCTCCACCACTATAGGATCGGTCACTTATCGGGAGACAATAGGGCATTCGAAAAAGGGTACAGGGAGGAAGAAACATCGCCATCAGAAATATCAGCAACTCCCACATCTGAGACATGGGTGGCCTCCATCACTATAGGGTCAGTCACTAATCGGGAGATAACTAGAGTCATCCAGAGAAGGATACAGGGAGGCAGAAATATCCACTTACATACTCCCGTCACCTAATAGGTCACTTATCCGGAGATAATTGGAGAAGCCACTCGTAGACGGGTATGGCAGTAATTTTGTCCTCTTACAGTGCCAGTCACTGTTACCAGCCCCACTATTCAGCCTATAGTGGGGTGAAAACCGTTTACACCAATCCTTTTCGACAACTTAAGGGAAACAACTGAACAAGGCTCCTATTCTGTAGATATCCCGGATGACCACGGACCCTCACACTGACCACGTATGGTTTAAACCATCATACGTTGTTGAATTTGGGCCCTAGGGAGTCTCCGTAAACCCCTAAATATAAATATAAATTGTTTAGAGGCCCGGAGCCGGGTGTCATGACCCAAGTCTTCGGTTGTGTTTAGGATTGGGTACTCGGCCCTGACTAGAAGGTACATTATTATACTTACCTTGGGTCACAGGATGATTGTTGGTTTGTAACTGGACCTTGTTGACCTGCGATGGGGCAATGTCTGGTCGGAGAACTTCTCAGCGAGTATTTGAGGTGGGAGCTCCGCTTGTTCTGGTGTACACCTGGATATATGCAGACTGCGTGGCACTGGGTTGTGTGTGACTATGTAGCAGTATTCCCGGAAGTCTCTGCTCTTTATCAGCCCCACATATCACCCACAATCCGGCACCTGCACCCTACAACATGTACAGCCCTGCAGAAAGAAAGTGGATCTGCAAACACTGGAAACTCCGTTACCTGCAAATGTGACGACTTCTTCATGGGAATAAAGACATTCCTAAAAAAATATATGAAAGATGGGTGATAGATGATGCTGAAGATAGATAGATAGATAGATAGATAGATAGATAGATAGAAAACGGAAAGTCTGAAAGCAGCACAGAACAATCAGGGTGCAGCAGCCGTAGGTCCCTGGGCTGGGGTCCGTCTTGGTAACTGAAGGAAATAGGCAGCACTCCAAGGTAAGTAGAAAAGGGTAGATCTTTATTCCAAGTGCGACGTTTCGGCGTATAAACACGCCTTTTTCAAGCATAAGGTGCTAAGTGCATGTCCAAGTATTTAAGGACCAAGCAAGTCAATGATTGGTCAAGATACAAAGTGACCGTGAATGAATTACAAAATGTGAAACATTACCTATACATAGTGCTATATTCAAAATTGTAAGGTACATAAGTTAAAAGGACAATCATGTCATTATTTGTGCCGACAACAATATAAACATACATAGTAGATGGAACGTGAAATAAACTCCTCCCACCAGTATCGCGGCCACGCCCACGTCTCCTCGTATTCATTCATGAAAATTCAGTAGCTCATCTCCATCCACCTGTGATTAGGCGCCGTTTCAGTCGCAACCCGGAAGTGACATGCACGACCTCAGGCGCAGACCGGAAGTGACGTCACCATGGGAGCACGCATGCGCTCTGACAATGGAAGATGACGGCGGCCATTTTTGGTCAGGGCAGACCTATTCCAAGAGGTATCGGGATGTGGAAAAAATGTGAAAATGTGCATATAGCCTAATAAACATTGTAGGAACGGTAGCGGTACCTGTGGTGAGTACTTATAGTGATCTCACTCTATGGTCTACCACCCGTCCGGGGCGGAGCTGATCAGAATGACCAGCCCGTTCCCTTTAGGGATTACGGTAGTGGTACCCAAGTCCAGAAGAGTAAAAGGATAACGATCCCACCTCGGTTCAAATGCAAGTAATAGTGGTGAATGGAGAGAGTGAAGTAAAAAATTTTTGGTGGAGACGTGGAGGGACGGTCGTCACTCGGATGGGGGTGGTGATATACGATAATATCTAATATAAAAGAAAAAGAAAAGCATATTAGAGAGGACATAAGGGTATCTCCCGGGGGTTATTTACATTTTTGAATATCGAAAAATAAGACATGCAGTATACAATTCAAATGAGACCATATATGAACTGCTAATAACTCAGATGATACTTGTAAGGTTGTATTCTATGTTCAGACCATGAGGTTGTAAGGTATTAAGTCGATGGATCCACATAAGTTCACGTTTTCGCAATAACAAACTTCTGTCACCGCCTCTTCTCAGAGGGGGGACATGGTCAATGAGGGTGAAGCGTAATTGAGAGTCAAGATGTCCAGCCTCACAGAAGTGTCGGCTGACAGGTAAATCACGTTTGCCTTTTCTGATGGTGTATTTGTGATGTGTGATTCTCACCTTGAATTCATTGGTAGTTTCCCCAATGTATTTCAGGCCACATGGGCAACTGAGCAAGTATATTACAAATTCGCTATTACATGTCAGGTAATGACGTATTTTATAGGTGCGTCCAGAGTGAGAAAAAGTTTCTCCTTTTATCATTAAAGAGCAATTTATGCAAGATCTACAAGGGAAGCTACCTGTACGGACGTTACCTAGTAGCCCCCTTTGGACTGAGGTTCTCAATGGTCCAACGTCAGACTTGACAATGCGGTCACCAATGTTTCTGGCACGGCGATAGGACAGTAATGGGGGATTTCTGTACTCAGGGACGCCGGATGGTTCTCTGGACAGAATGCCCCAATGTTTTTTTACAATTGATGCAACCTGGTTACTTTTATCTGAAAACGTTGTGATGAATGGGATTCTGGTTGGGCCCTGCGTCTTATTTTTAGGAGATAGAAGATCATCCCTGTCCCGACTGTCAGCTAAACTCATGTTTTTGTAAAGGATCTTTTTAGGGTAACCCCTCTGTATGAATTTTTTAGTCATTTTTTTGGCATTGTTAATGTATTTTTCACCCGTGCTGGAAATCCTCTTGACTCTGAGGAATTGACTCAGAGGCAGGGAATTCAGCATCGGACGTGGATGTGCGCTGTCATAACGGAGTAAGGTGTTTCTGTCCGTAGGTTTTGTATAGAGGTCAGTGGATAGTGTGTGGCCTTCACGTGTAACCGAGACATCTAGAAATTGGATATTTGTATCGGAATGTACAACGGTAAATTTTATATCTTCGTCAATGGAGTTTAAAAACAAATGAAAGGCAGAGAGGTCTTCTAGCGTACCTGTCCATAGGAGGAAGACATCGTCTATGTATCTCCACCACCTCAGAACACGCTGGAAGTGGTGGGACACATAGACGAAGTCCTCCTCCAACGACATCATCATAATATTTGCATATGATGGGGCCATGTTCGCACCCATCGCTACACCTCGTAGTTGAGTATAAAACTCATTACCAAAAAGGAAATAATTATGGTGTAAGATAAGATGGAGTAATTCTAGTATAAGTGAAATGGTCTTGGGTGAATGGGTAGTTTTAGAAAGACACCTCTCAACTGCCCGCAGTCCTCTGGTGTGATCAATAGATGCGTAGAGGGAAACTACATCAAAAGAGGCTAATAACAGACTGTCATGACCTGAAATATCCACTGTTTGTAGTTTGTGTAAAAAGTCAGCGGTATCACGTATATATGATTTGCTGTGTGTCACAAAACCCCTCAGTATCTCATCCAGAAAAATGGCAATATGTGAGAAAATCGAATCGCTACCGGATACAATCGGTCGTCCGGGGGGATTGGAAAGTGATTTGTGTATCTTGGGAAGTACGTATATGACTGGAGTGATGGGGTGTGATACCGTCAAGTATTTGCGCATATTCTCAGTAATGATACCATCCGTCAATGCTGTATCGAGACAGAGTTTAATCTTACGTGCAATTTCAAATTTTGGGTCACCAGAAATCCGTTTATAGACATTAACATCATCAATTTGGCGGCGGATCTCCGCCAGGTAGGTTGAGGTGTCCATGATGACGACAGCCCCGCCCTTATCGGCTGGCTTGATGGTAATGTCGCCATCATGGACCAACCCCTCCAAGGCGGAGATCTCCGCCGTGGTCATATTCGCGTGTCTCAGGGGTCTATTCTCTCTGAGAGCCTGAATATCATTTTGAACAGCCTGAAAAAAAGTATTGAGAGCAGGTACATCAAGTTGGGGAGAAAAGTTGCTTTTGTTAGAAAGTCCAAATTGTTTGGGATCCAAAGCATGATATTCTGGTCTAACACATAAAGGATTATTATGAAACCAATACTTTAGCTTAATGTTGCGAAAGAATCTACATAAATCGACATCAACCTGGAACCAGTCTGTATCTGCACATGGGGAAAAAGATAAGCCTTTTTGTAAAACAGATAGTTCACATTCATTAATGATGCGAGAAGAGATATTTACCACTGTGGTCTCGGGGTTTTGGATACAGTCCTTGGTGGGAGAGTTCGGCTCTTCATTCCCTTCGGTTTTTCTGCGCCGGTGCCAGTGCTGTCCCCCCCTCCGGGTTCTCTTTCGTTGCCGGGATCTCGGTCTAAAAAAGACCCAGTGGAGGTTGTATTGATGGAATCCATGTTGGTTGATGCAATGTTTCTAGTAGAATTATGTCTTCTATTTTTGACAGATTCCTTCTTAGGGGGTGTTCCTGTATGTGATTGCCAGCTGTATATTTTCCCAGTTTTGTAATCTTCCTCGTCCCGTGCCCACTTTGACCTCTTTGTCTGTTCTTGCTCCAGCTTAAGTTTTGTCATCCTGTCGGTGTTGATATCAAGAAAATTCTTCAATTGGGTAGAATTTAATGTTGTAGATAGCGAAGCCTCCATGGTTGTAATGTTACTCTCGAGTTTTTTAATTTCTTGCTGTAAAAATTCGATGTTTAGGAGTATTAAGTCCATCGAGTATTTATTGGAAATATGCATGAATTTACTGCAAAAAAATGGGTCCTGTGAAAAGAGATTGGGCCGAATGTTGGATCTCATCCCTCTGGGAATTCTCTTGTGTTTGAGATATTCCCCTAACGTTACCATATGTAACTGAAGTGATATGATCCGTTTGGAGATAAACTCGTATTTACGTTTCAATTCATCAGTAGATGGAGTGTTCAGAAAGGTCGTATCTCCTTGTATATCCTGCAATATCCGCTCTCTCTCATCATCAGTGTAAACAAAGGTTTGGAAACGATCACCCGGTGTGGAATCCATGTGGAAAGATGAAAAGTGAGGAAAAATTCCGTGCAAAGCTTCAGTGCCACAAATGTAGAAAACGGAAAGTCTGAAAGCAGCACAGAACAATCAGGGTGCAGCAGCCGTAGGTCCCTGGGCTGGGGTCCGTCTTGGTAACTGAAGGAAATAGGCAGCACTCCAAGGTAAGTAGAAAAGGGTAGATCTTTATTCCAAGTGCGACGTTTCGGCGTATAAACACGCCTTTTTCAAGCATAAGGTGCTAAGTGCATGTCCAAGTATTTAAGGACCAAGCAAGTCAATGATTGGTCAAGATACAAAGTGACCGTGAATGAATTACAAAATGTGAAACATTACCTATACATAGTGCTATATTCAAAATTGTAAGGTACATAAGTTAAAAGGACAATCATGTCATTATTTGTGCCGACAACAATATAAACATACATAGTAGATGGGGGGGCTACTAGGTAACGTCCGTACAGGTAGCTTCCCTTGTAGATCTTGCATAAATTGCTCTTTAATGATAAAAGGAGAAACTTTTTCTCACTCTGGACGCACCTATAAAATACGTCATTACCTGACATGTAATAGCGAATTTGTAATATACTTGCTCAGTTGCCCATGTAGCCTGAAATACATTGGGGAAACTACCAATGAATTCAAGGTGAGAATCACACATCACAAATACACCATCAGAAAAGGCAAACGTGATTTACCTGTCAGCCGACACTTCTGTGAGGCTGGACATCTTGACTCTCAATTACGCTTCACCCTCATTGACCATGTCCCCCCTCTGAGAAGAGGCGGTGACAGAAGTTTGTTATTGCGAAAACGTGAACTTATGTGGATCCATCGACTTAATACCTTACAACCTCATGGTCTGAACATAGAATACAACCTTACAAGTATCATCTGAGTTATTAGCAGTTCATATATGGTCTCATTTGAATTGTATACTGCATGTCTTATTTTTCGATATTCAAAAATGTAAATAACCCCCGGGAGATACCCTTATGTCCTCTCTAATATGCTTTTCTTTTTCTTTTATATTAGATATTATCGTATATCACCACCCCCATCCGAGTGACGACCGTCCCTCCACGTCTCCACCAAAAATGTTTTACTTCACTCTCTCCATTCACCACTATTACTTGCATTTGAACCGAGGTGGGATCGTTATCCTTTTACTCTTCTGGACTTGGGTACCACTACCGTAATCCCTAAAGGGAACGGGCTGGTCATTCTGATCAGCTCCGCCCCGGACGGGTGGTAGACCATAGAGTGAGATCACTATAAGTACTCACCACAGGTACCGCTACCGTTCCTACAATGTTTATTAGGCTATATGCACATTTTCACATTTTTTCCACATCCCGATACCTCTTGGAATAGGTCTGCCCTGACCAAAAATGGCCGCCGTCATCTTCCATTGTCAGAGCGCATGCGCGCTCCCATGGTGACGTCACTTCCGGTCTGCGCCTGAGGTCGTGCATGTCACTTCCGGGTTGCGACTGAAACGGCGCCTAATCACAGGTGGATGGAGATGAGCTACTGAATTTTCATGAATGAATACGAGGAGACGTGGGCGTGGCCGCGATACTGGTGGGAGGAGTTTATTTCACGTTCCATCTACTATGTATGTTTATATTGTTGTCGGCACAAATAATGACATGATTGTCCTTTTAACTTATGTACCTTACAATTTTGAATATAGCACTATGTATAGGTAATGTTTCACATTTTGTAATTCATTCACGGTCACTTTGTATCTTGACCAATCATTGACTTGCTTGGTCCTTAAATACTTGGACATGCACTTAGCACCTTATGCTTGAAAAAGGCGTGTTTATACGCCGAAACGTCGCACTTGGAATAAAGATCTACCCTTTTCTACTTACCTTGGAGTGCTGCCTATTTCCTTCAGTTAGATAGATAGATAGATAGATAGATGGATGGATAGATAGATGATGATGAAGATAGATAGATATGAGACAGACACATAAAGGGGTGCGATTCAAATTTTTGGGAACAAGAAGTCCATCTTGTAGCACAACCCCTAGAAAAAAATGAATACCTTCTCACAGGCGCAGTTCATAAAGTAAATGCAGAACCAAAACCCAGTCACACTGTCACCTGTTACAGGGCTGTGCCCAATCATTGCTGGGGGCAGGGAGAGTGGTAACACCTAGTATACAATTATTTGTGGGCAACCAAGAGACTTTTTGTAGTGGAATTCCACAAGATTCCGTGGAACTCAATATACATGTATATGTGAGCTTCTCCTGTATCCCCATGTATAGCTATCTACCGCCATGTCACAATCCAGGGGAAATGCTGTAGAATTGTGGGCTCTTGGGTAATACCTGAACTTATTATCTATCTGGCCGCCATGTTCAGGCCCACAGTAGCCAATAGCCCCTGCCCACAGTAGTCAATAGCCCTCGTCCAACAGTGTCCAATAGCCCCTGCCCCGCAATGGCTAAAAGTGTCTGCCCCACAGTGACCAATAGTTCCTGCCCCACAGTGACCAATAGCCCCACAGAGGAATTTTTTCCTCCATGTGCCGTTTTCTTTTGCCACCTTCTTCAATTTGATGCCAGAACTGTGGAGCAGGAAACATCTGCCAACATCTACAAGGCCTGCAAAGCAGAAGTGCACAGGAGTTTTCAGCTCCCTGCTTCTCCCCATCTTGGCGAGCCAATATTTGAACAACCGGCTCTTCCGAGCAGGGGAAGAGCTGACCGATCCGACCCATGGGCATATACATGATAGAGTGGGAAGGGCTGTGTTTTCTAGCATGACATGACAGAAACACACCGCCAGGACAATTAAGGACCGGCTCTAGAAGAATAATTTCATGGTTCTCGAGTGGCCTCGAAAATCTCCAGATCTTCACATAATCCAAAATCTCCAGAGGAGCTAAAATTCAATGTTCTGCCGTGACAGCTCCAAAACCTGAAAGATCTGGAGAAGTTCAGTATCACAATCCCTGCTGCAAACTACATGAACTACAGGACTCCTCAGACCCCAGACAGCGCCGGAGCCTGACGAGGAGATGGGTGACCACCAGACACCTGGAACCCAGGCATGTGACCATTAACCCTTTCACTTCCACAGACTCCAAGGAATGTTCCCATTAACCACTTGTCCACCAGTGACACCTAATCACCAAAATAAACGCCTTATTTTCTCAAAACATCTACTGATAGTGGAATGTTATTGTGATGGCGGCAATGTATTCCCTCCAGGAATGAAAGGGTTATAGCTAGTGCGCTATACAGTGTAGGTGTGCGCCGCTCAGCTCCTCTACATCTGACACTCAGATACTGTAGGAAGTGGTTGTGGTGATACATGATGTGACCCACATTCCTGCAGATAGAGTATACGGTATATATGCAGCTTCGTGCACTAAAAGATACCGGCAAATACAGCTACACCCCCAGATGTGGACACTATGGGGGTCATTTACTAAGGGCCCGAATCGCTCTTTTTAGTCGGGTTTCCCGAATATTACCGATTTGCGGCGTTTTTCCCTGAATGTGCCCTATGGGGCAGATTTACTTACCCGGTCCTGTCGCGATCCAGCGGCGCGTTCTCCGTCGAGGATTCAGGTCTTCCGGCGATTCACTAAGGTAGTGCGCCCGATGTCCACCAGGTGCCGCTGCTGCGCTGAGGTCCGCTGGAGTTCACCAACCTATCCTGGGTGCATGTAAGCGCGTGTCAAGCGACACATTTAAAAAAAAAAAAAATAAAATATTGCGGTTTTTCCAAATTCGTCGGGTTTTGCGATGGCCACGCCCCCGATTTCCATTTCATGCATGCCGGCGCCGATGCACCACAATCCGATCGCGTGCGCCAAAAACCCAGGGCAATTCAGGGAAAAACGGCGCAAATCGGTAATGTTTGGGAAACCCGACGAAAAAGAGGGATTCGGGCCCTTACTAAATGACCCCCTATATGTTATTGTGCCATTATTTGGTCATGTTATATTTGTGTATTACATGGCAGTATTATGGAGGCACCATGTGCTGATATTATATAAGCTGTATATGGCAGTATTATCTAGGTTCTATATGTTGGTATTATATAAGCTGTTTATGACAGTATTATTTAGGTACTGTATGGCGGTTTTATTTAGGCTTTGTATGGCGGTATTATGTTGGTACTATATGGGGGTATTATTAAGACTGTATATGACAGTATTATCTAGGTACTATTTGGTGGCGGTATTTAGGCTGTATATGATAGCATTATATAGGTACTATACGGTGGTATTATATAGGCTGTATATGACAGCATTATCTAGGTACTATATGGTTGTATTACATAGGCTGTATATGACAGTATTATCTAGGTACTATATGGTGGTATTATATAGGCTGTATATGACAGTATTATCTAGGTACTATATGGTTGTATTACATAGGCTGTATATGACAGTATTATCTAGGTACTATATGGTGGTATTATATAGGCTGTATATGACAGTATTATCTAGGTACTATACGGTGGTATTATATAGGCTGTATATGACAGCATTATATAGGTACTATACGGTGGTATTATATAGGCTGTATATGACAGCATTATATAGGTACTATACGGTGGTATTATATAGGCTGTATATGACAGCATTATATAGGTACTATACGGTGGTATTATATAGGCTGTATATGACAGTATTATCTAGGTACTATACGGTGGTATTATATAGGTTGTATATGACAGCATTATATAGGTACTATATGGTGGTATTATATAGGTTGTATATGACAGCATTAACTAGGTACTATATGGTGGTATTATATAGGCTGTATATGACAGTATTATCTAGGTACTATACGGTGGTATTATATAGGTTGTATATGACAGCATTATCTAGGTACTATATGGTGGTATTATATAGGCTGTATATGACAGTATTATCTAGGTACTATATGGTGGTATTATATAGGCTGTATATGACAGTATTATCTAGGTACTATATGGTGATATTATATAGGCTGTATATGACAGTATTATCTAGGTACTATACGGTGGTATTATATAGGCTGTATATGACAGTATTATCTAGGTACTATATGGTGGTATTACATAGGTTGTATATGACAGTATTATCTAGGTACTATATGGTGGTATTACATAGGTTGTATATAGCAGCGACCTCTCCCCAGGAGTTGGGGTGACAGGAGAATTTGTTGCTGATAGTTTTCTGTGAGCGGAAGCTGAGTGCAGAGCCGGAGCCCAGGATGTGAGTCACCTGGTGATATAATACCGCCTGATGTGCTGCTCCATGTGTGTTTTGCTCGGAGCTGCTGCCATATAGCGGTGACACATCCTATAACACATGTAATGAAGTAGGCAGAAGCCGCTCATATACCGTGTAGTGATCCCGTGTTACTGAAATGTGCCATAAAATGATCCATCACCTTTCATTATTGGGAACCAGGTCCGGAATCCTAAATCCTTAGGAGGAGGATCATACAAGAGGAAAACTTTATTCAGATTCCATTCATATACATAGAGAACAATCAGCAAAGAAAAGACAAAAATAATCCACTACAGGGGTTATACAAAAGTGTGAAACCGACACAAACCAGAGAAACACAGGAAAGATTCTTCCAACAAGAAATTGGACATTTCCCCAGGATTTGGCAAGGGGGGCCGGATTCATGAAGAATGAGCACCAGAAATCCTGAATCTGGCGCCCCCTGGACTATACACAGACAACTGCACATAGAACACACTGCACTGCTCTTAGTAAATGTGCCCCATATCTACAGCAAATCCAATACATGTGAAATAAGCTTAAAGGAGCACACCAATTGTCACTGATACACTTTGTGGGAGGAGCATGACTGTGCCGAGCTTCTGTGTCATGCTCCATCCCCACAGGTACTAAACAGTGTCCCCCATTTTTTGGAGTGTCCCTATAAATGAAGGCTCATAGTTATAGAATTATATATTCCTAGCTCCGGATCCTCACCCAGCCGTCCCTCCACACCAGGAACATGGCATGTAGGGGCTCGGTGAAGGAGGCGGTGAAGGTGTGCAGATGTTTAATGGGGTCACACAGCTGGTAGTAGGATAGCCGCCCAGCCTCGTAGTCCAGGTACACTCCCAGCCTCTGCAGTGATGCATCCGTCTCGATGGGAGTCTCTTTGGCACCGTGAGCGACTAAGTAATCCTTCTGACACAAGCGCAAGCACCAGGATTTGCTGTTCTGCCCAATACCAGACTGGTCCCCCTTCCGTTCCATACTGGGATACGCCACCCCCACCCTCCAGTTTCCCAGCTCACTAGTCTCCACTTCCCAGTAGTTCTGTCCGGAGCTGAAACTCTGAAAGCTCAGAACCTGGCAATAGTTCTTGAATCTCTGTGGAGTCTTGGCCCAGATGGGAGTCTTTGACCATGTAGCGCTCTTTAGGTCTCCAGAGATGGCCACATCCACCGCGGCCGTCTTGATGTCCAGCAGTAAATTCTGGACACTGAAGCTTTGTTTGACGTCAGTCACGATACTGGATAAAGCCGACTGTAAATTCAAAGAGATGAGGACTTCATCCAGGTCACCTACAGCCTGCATCTTCTTACTTTGTCCTTCATCAGTCTCGGTTCGGGTGATGTCTCGTCCTTGAAGGACAGTGAGTGGATCTGTCACCTGACATAGCTCCTCGAGGTGCATCATCTTCCTGGACAGTCCTTCCTTACTTAACTCCAGCTGCTGGATCAGATCCGTGACAGAGAGTGACACCTTATCCCTCTGTCTGGAGATGTCACTCAAAACCCGTTCTTCTAGAGCTTGGAGCTGAGCCCGGATGTCCTTAAAAAGACTGCTCACCCTTGTCGTCATGCTGGCTGCCTTCTCCTGAACTCCCCTCCTGTGTTCTAGTAAGCCTTGGACACTTTTCTCAGTCTCCTCACGCTTCAAGCTCATTTTCTCCAGAACTTTCCTTAGTTTTTCCTTCTTCTTCTCGGACGCCTCCTTGAGAAGCTCCACCTGGTGTCCCCGATGTTCTCCAAACACACAACACGACACGCAGATGCAGAGGGCGTCCTTACAGCAGTAGTACTTCAGCATCTCCCGATGGCTGGCACATTTTCTGTTGTCCATGGAGCTGGTGGGTTCGGTCAAGACGTGATCGGTGGATTTGCTGTGAACACTCAGATGGACGCTACACAGAGACGCTTCACACATCAGGCAGGTCTTGACAGCAGGGACTGAGGAGTGGACACAGTAGGTACAGAAGATCCCGGCTAGCTTTGCTTCAGGTTGAGTTGATCGGAAATGCTCCACAATGTTGCAGAGCTTCATGTTCCTCCGCAGCGCAGGGCGTTTTTGATATTCCGCACGACATTCGGGGCAAGTGTACACTCCTCCGCCATCTTGCCTGTCCATCACTGAGCGGATACACATCTGGCAGAAGCTGTGGCCACATCTCAGCGTTACCGGCTCCGTGTAGATATTCAGACAGATGGAGCAGTTGAGCTCGTCCTTCAGATCTGCAGTGGCCATGGCGTCTGGAAGGGGTGGATACAGCAGAGCCGAGTGTGCGGGTCCAGGGTCTTAGCTGCTCCACCTGGTCATGACGCTCAGCCTTCAGGGGGAATATGATCTCTCCCCACAACAAACTGACAGTACAAGGTTACAGAACCAAATCCTTAGTAAACAGAACCCCGACCGGCCCTGGGAAAGCTGAGTGACAACCAATATGCCGCTCATTAGAAGTTCTGAAGGGAAATATAGCTTAGCAAAAGATATACTAGACATAATAACCATGCAGGATCCTGGGAAAGATAGCTGAAAGCTATAGTGGCGGCCATATGGGTTTTTATGCTAATTTTTCAGAATTTGATGTTTAGAAGGATATTTTTTTATTATTTTTGGGAAACACTTAGTAATGGATCTCGCTGTGCAGGGCTGGAATTCTCAGCAGCCGAGGAGGACTGTGAGCGAGCGAGGGAGAAGCTGGATAGGATTACGTTCTATTCCTGGCCCCCGTGAAAGGTGACTGCCAAAATAGAGCGGGGTATGTGCTGTACAGTGATGCTAAAATTACCCGCTAGCAGAGGTATTACACTGTATCACACATGAGGGTTCAGAAGGTGGAAACGCTTTTAGTTATAAAACATCCACTTTTTATGACACATGAAAGGACCTGGGAAGGAATTAAATAGGTTATTATATCAGGACCCGATACATATAATCACACAGAGACAACTCTCCCAGAGCAAAGTGCAGCCCACAAAAGAACCCAGACCCCAATGAGAGAACCACCCCTAAACTGCTGAAGTAAAATACAAGATAATACTGATTCCTGACAATTGGCCTGCCACAAATTATACTTCCTGCTATATTACACAACTCTACATTATAACTCCCGAGAGGAAACAGTAACACCTAGTGGCAATATCTAAAATTGCAGGAAATAATACATAGAGCATCAGCTCTGGAGTATAATACAGGCTGTAACTCAGGATCAATACAGGATAAGTAATGTCATGTATGTACACAGTGACTGCACCAGCAGCAGAATAGTGAATGCTGCTCTGGGGTATAATACAGGATGTAACTCAGGATCAGTACAGGATAAGTAATGTCATGTATGTACACAGTGACTGCACCAGCAGCAGATAGTGAGTGCAGCTCTGGGGTATAATACAGGATGTAACTCAGGATCAGTACAGGATAAGTAATGTCATGTATGTACACAGTGACTGCACCAGCAGCAGAATAGTGAGTGCAGCTCTGGAGTATAATACAGGAGGTAACTCAGGATCAGTACAGGATAAGTAATGTCATGTATGTACAGTGACTGCACCAGCAGCAGAATAGTGAGTGCAGCTCTGGAGTATAATACAGGATGTAACTCAGGATCAGTACAGGATAAGTAATGGCATGTATGTACACAGTGACTGCACCAGCAGCAGAATAGTGAGTGCATCTCATTGTGTGCTGAGCTGTTGGAGGGTGTGGTTGTGTGCTGCTGAGCTCCTGCACCACCTGGAGCAAACCCAATCCGCCCAGGCCTGCTTTCTCCTCCCCAGGGAGGGAGTGGGTTCTGTGGGATGAATCCTGCAGGAAAGTCCCAGGCTCCTGTCTCCCGGACCAGGCCGGCGGGGGGCAGGAGAAGCCAGTTACCGGCCAAAACTGATGGCGTGAGAAGATCTGCCCGGAGCCAAGGACGCAGCGATGTGACCTCGGCTGCCACCCCCAAGACCCAGGGAAGCCGCAAGGTCTCCGGAACACAGAATATTAAGGCAAGTAACATCAGCCTGAGTGCTCCTTCTGGAAAGCTGAGTGACTGTGCGGGAAAGCTGGGTGGTTCAGCTGGAAAGCTGGGTGCTCACGGAGGTGTGCAAAAAGCATGGGGTGAACTTAAGGCCCGGGAGTCTGCTACCATCTATGGCTCCCGGATTGCTGAGCACCTCCGTGAGTACGAGGAAGCTGGAAAAGCGCTGAGGAGGCTCCAGGAGGAGATAAGGGAGACCTTGGCCCTAGCGGGGGTGGCTACGCAGAGAAAGAAAAAGTCTGATCTTCTTACCACCATAGACAGACTAAAAGCCGAGGTCACCGCTCTGGAAGAAAAGCGTCATCTAATCCGTGAGCACAGCGGTCCGTTTCGTGAGAAATTAGAAAACGACGCCAGATTTGATGATATGCGCCAGGATAAGCTGAGAAAGCTGAAGGGGCTTGAGATCCAGGCGGATGATGGCGATGATGAGGAGGATGAGGAAGACCTGCCGTGTCCGTCTGGTGGCCTGCACCAACACCAGCAGGCCTCGCACGACAGGCTGCCTGCGGAGCAAGCGCCATTACCATCAGGCTGCGGCTCTGCCAACCTGGAGGAGGAAAGTGATGACAGCGGCCAGGGAGGGGCGCTAATGGCTCAAATACGACAGCTCGAGTCCCCAGTTCACCTCCAGAACTTCTCCTTCGGCGATGATATGCCAAATGACGACCTAAAGAGAAAGAAGAGAGCCAAGAAGACCAAGGCGTCTCAGGAGGTGAATCTGGTGTTTCGTCCCCTCCCTGTTTCCTCCGGGCGGGCAGCAGTGCCAGCCTGTCGTGTAGGCCCCGTTACCCAGCCCAGCACGAATCCTGCAGTGGACTCGGTGCCAGGGTGCGGGGAGAGTGCAAAGCCACGTTCCATCATGGCGCAGAGCACCAACCTTGTTTGTAGTAGCAAGGATGGTGCAGGGAAGGCATCGGCCGAAAGGCCGGACAGTGAGGGCGATCCAGCAGGTCCTGGTACTGTGCGCTGCCCCCTAGTGGGAGGGGGGTGTGGCCCAGTGCCAGGGGCAGTGGCGGTGGCTCCTGTGGCTCCTAGCGCTGTTGCTTGCTCCGGTGAGCAGCGGCAGTGTGATGGGGCTGCTGGGGCTTGTAGTGCGGCGCCTCCCAAACATCCCGTGCAGCCTGCAGAGAAAGGCGCAGGAAAAGTGTTATTCTGTATTGGTGCATCAAACTCTGAAGATATGAAAGGGGCAAAAAAACTGTCTGGAGTCTGTAAGGACAAGAGGCCTCTACCACCAATCGAGCAGCGATGCTCAAACATCATAAAAACTGCTGGACAACAAGGGGTTAATGCCAATGAGGCAGAGGGCACAAATAAGATCGGGGTTGGAGCTGCCTCTTCTCAGGCTGAATCTGCTATGGAGGTGGCTCTACCCCCAGTGTCCAGTGACGCCGAGGCAACCCCAGGTCCTCCTGGCCCAGCTGGTGTGAGTGATGCAAGGAAGCAAGGCAGTACTCTACATAGTGTGGTGAATGTGGGGGTGGTGAATGGTGCTGAGGGGGATCCTGGTAGAAGTGCTGATCCATCTGCACCCCCAGTGGTGGCCGCTCCCATAAGGAGTGTCACCGCTGGGGCAAGTGGGGTTAACTCCTTGTCTCCTGGCTCTGGGAATAGCGTTTTGCAAAGGCGTCTTCTGGAGGCTCTCAGGAGAGGGGAAAAGTCAATCACTGTAGAGGGGAGAGATGTTGATCTGTCCTTCTGAACAGACAGGCATGGCCTGGCAGCCTTCCAAGAGAAAAGGGGGGGAGAGACTGTATGGTCTTTACCCACAACCGGGCCCGGAGCTGCCCGTAGGAATGTGGTTCGTCTTCGCTGGAGGGGCAGTGACGCATGCCCACCCAGGTCAAGGGTGGTGGAGCTCCTCCTGAAGATGAACTTCAGGGCTAGTGACATCTTTGCCCTGATACATCCTTATGGTACTCCGGAGTTCGATGTCAGCTTTGTTCGGCCGGAGGGCTTAGAGCTCTTCTGGTCGAATTATGAGCTGGCAAAGAACAAGCCTGGCTGGCGAGACTTTGCTGTGCAAGCAGTGTCTCGCCAAAACACAGTCAAGAAGGTGACCGTTTTGACCCGTAACGAGTCGCTTTCTTGCATGGACATCATGACTTGGCTCAGTCGTTATGGTGAGGTTGTACAGGTACCGCAGAAAAACCGTGATGAATTTGGCATTTGGTCTGGGCCCTGGACCTTCATGATGAAGTTGAAGTGTTCAGGCGGCACAGTCGCCCACATTCCTTCTTCAGCCTTTCTTGGGCGAGACAGAATCCTGATTTTCTACCAGGGGCAGCCGAAGGTCTGTCACAGGTGCGGTGACCCCACACACTTTAGCGCCAGCTGCCAAGTGCAGAAGTGCGCTTTGTGTGGTGGGCTAGGTCATCTCGCTGCATCCTGTAAGGACAGTAGGTGTAACCTGTGTGGTGAGCTCGGTCACCCTTTCAGCCGTTGTCCTCGCTCCTTTGCCAATGCGGTTGTGACCCCAGTGGAGGAGAGCCATGAGGTTGCTTCTGCTGGGGAAGGTACCAGCAGAGGTGGAGGAGCTGAGGGGCCTGTGAAGAAAAGCAAGAATAAGTCACCTTCTCAGTTGAGGCGGCTTGAAGCCAGACAAAAAGGGAGAGAACTGGGGAAGCCTCAGGTTGCTGGAGTGACCCTTGGTCCTTCCTCAGAGGCTGGTCATGCTACTGAGGCCCTGAGGGATGATGAGTTGGATGAGGAGGTCAGGAGGATGGAGCGCGAGAAAGGTGCCATGTCCTCCACGTCCTCCCATTATGAGAGTATGGATGAGGATAACAGGATTTGGCTAGAAAATAAGCGCAAGCAGAAAAAGAAAAAACGCGGCCTATCTAAGGTACCTAAGGAAGGGAAAACTTCCTCCCCTCTGGTTGAGCTTTCCAACCGGTTCTTCACCCTCGATGAGATCGCCTCTTCGGGAAGAGAGGCTGAGGGTGGGGTTCTGGAGGTGGCGGCGGAGCAGCCTGCAGGGGGCGCCGAGTCTCTATCCTCTGGGGATGCTGGGTCCTCAGAGTGGGAGACTGACTCAGAGTCAGGAGACAAGGACGACGGAGAGGGTTGTCCGGGTGGGTCCTTGGGGGCCAGTAATAACATGGACACCTCAATTTCATTAAAAAGAAGTTGCCCCAATTCTGAAGGGAGAAGGGAAAAGGGTTCATCTTCAGAGGAGAGTCGGGGGAAGGGAAATAGTAAGAAAAAAGCCGTCTAACTCAATCACTCATGATGGCGGCACCCACTCCGTTGACGCTGGCGTCCATTAATGTCGCCAGCATTAAGTCTGATGCGGCTAGATTTGCGGCCTTTGATTTTCTCGGCCGCGTTGAAGCCGACATTTTATTTTTGCAGGAGACCAGGCTGCCAGATTTGGCGGCCGTGTTTAAAGCTAAGAGGGAATGGAGACACGGGCCTTCCTATTGGTCTCTTGCGGCCGAGCCGTATAGCGGAGTGGCGGTCCATTTTACCGCACCGGTAGAATGCAGACGAGTTATTGAGTTAGAAATGGGGAGGTGCCTGATCCTGGATGTCCTCATGAAGGGACAAGAACTTTGCCTAATTAACATCTATGGTCCCCAGTCCAAGTGGGACAGGAAGTGTCTCTTTATGAGGATCAAGCCCTACCTTTTTACAAGTCGGCAGGTGGTCTTTGGAGGGGACTTCAATGCTGTCACGAGGTCCTAGGATAGGGGAGGTTCCAGAGACAAGCTGACTTATGATAGCGTCGCTCTTAATAGCATAGCTAGTGAGGCTCGCCTGGTGGATGTCCACATCCGGCACACTCCAGGCCACGCGGGGTTCACCTATTATAGGGGTAGCTGCAGGTCTAGAATAGACAGGTTTTATTTAAAGGAGGAAGCCATTTCTTCAGCAGTGTCCGTTGTTGAGGTGGAGTTCTCCGACCACTGTTTAATTTTGTTTTCTCTGAATGTTACAGAGACCCCCCGGATGGGAAGAGGCTACTGGAAGCTCAATTCATCTCTCCTGGAGGAAGCGGAGATCAGACAATCCTTTGAGGACTTTCTTCAGAGCCAGGTACCTTTGCTGGGCCTTTGTAGCAGTAAGTCAGAGTGGTGGGAGATGCTCAAGAAAAGGGTGGCGAGATTCTTCCGCCAGCTCTCGAGCCTCAGGAGCCTGGACAGGTACCGCCTGTATCAGGGCCTGAGGAGGAAACTCGAGCATCTCGTCTCGACTGGAGGTAGTCGTGAGGACATCTCCAGAGTGAAATCCTTGCTGAAGAGGTGTCAGTACGATAGACACGCATCTTTGGTTTTTGAGAGGGATTACGGGAAATACCGCTCGCCCGACCCTTACAGAAACTGCAAGATGTCAGTGAATGGTAAAGTTGTCACGGGACTGGTTGACAGTACGGGATCCCTGAAAAGGTCCAGATCAGGGATTCTGGAGGTCGTCAGATCTTTCTACTCACACCTCTTGGGCAGGAAGGATCTAGATCGGGATGTGATGTCGGCTTTCCTGGCTGAAACTGTCCCTGAGCCAGGAGTAGACCCCTCTCTTGATGTTTTGACAGAGATGATCAGTGAAGAGGAAGTCAGCCTGGCGATTGAAGGGCTCGCCCTCAAGAAATCGCCAGGTCCGGATGGCTTAACATCTGAGTTTTATAAGACCTTTAAGGACGCCTTGGTTCCCCTCTTGACTGAGGTATTCAATGAGTGTCTTTCCTCGGGCGCTCTGCCGAAGTCAATGAGGAGGTCTGCCCTGATCATCCTGTCAAAGGGTAAGGACCTATCTCGTATTGAGAACTGGCGTCCCATAGCGCTTCTCAATACGGACAGAAAGGTTTTGGCAAAGGTGCTGTTTAATCGGCTGGTGCAGTTTGCACCCCGGCTCCTTTCGGGGACCCAGCACTGCTCTGTTCCAGGCCGCAGTACATTTAGTGCTGTGCTTTGTGTCCGGGAGGCAGTGGAGCAGGGCAGGGCTGGTAACTGGAAGGGGTACTTGCTGTCCTTGGATCAGGCAAAAGCGTTTGATCGGGTTAACCACGAGTACCTCTGGTCTGTCCTTCTGAGGTATGGCCTGCCGGGGGAGTTTGTCAATTGGCTAAAGGTTTTGTATGCAGGGGCAGAGAGTTTCCCGCTTATGAACGGTTGGATTGGCCGCTCTTTTGAGGTCGGGTCTGGTGTTCGCCAGGGTTGTCCTCTGAGCCCACTTTTATACGTGTTTGCGATTGACCCATTCCTTAGGAGGGTTGATCGTGGGCCGTTGGTGGGAGTCGGGATGGACCAGGCGGCACCGGAAGCCACTCCAAGGGGGATAGCGTATGCCGATGATGTCACTGTTTTTGTGTCCTCGAGAGGGGAGGCGCAGTGGGTGATGTCAGAGGTTGACCGCTACTCAGAGGCTTCTGGGTCCAAGATCAACCGGGATAAGTGTGAGAGTCTCTGGCTGGGAGAGGGGGATCCAGGCTTTGATCTCCCGGACACTCTTCCAGGGCCCCAAGACTCTGCCAAAGTTCTCGGCATCGAATTTGGCCAGGGGGATTACCCCATGCAAAACTGGGACGGTAGGCTTAAGATCGCCGCTCAGAGGGTGGACTAGTGGAAGGGTTGGTCTTTGACCCTCAGGGAAAGGGTGAACTTGATTAAAACTTACCTGCTCCCATTGCTGATATATCTGGGCAGTGTGTGCATGTTGCCAGAACCCCTCTGGACTCGGGTCTACAGTCTGTTCTTCCAGCTGTTATGGGGGAATAGGCTGAACCTTATCAAGAGGGAGGTTACTTACTGCACGAGGAGACAAGGAGGGTTGTGTATGGTCAACCCTGTGGTATTCCTAGTGAATACCTTTCTTAAGATCAATGTTGCAAACCTCTGGAAAGAGAGGGCTCCTCCGTGGGTATACTCCTGCAGGGGATGGTTTCGGCCTTTCTTCCAGGAATGGGAGACAGGAGGGCGAGTGAAGGATCTTCGTACACCGCATGGGCATCTTCCGGCTTATGCTACCCCGGTTCTGAAGGTGATTCGCCGGTGGGGTCTGGGAATGTGGGAGATCAGGACCATGTCGAGGAAACTCCTTGACAAGAGGGTTCTGTTTGCCCGTTTCCAGAAGCCTCTGGCCCTCAGGGATTGCCCAAGTCGGGATCTGGGGGTGGGTTTAGGTCTTTTGAATTCCATCAGGATCCCCTTGAAGTTTTGGGACTTGGCTTGGCGCTGCTTCCATGGAAAGCTGTGTGTGAGGGACAATCTGAAGTGTAGGAGCTCTGAGGAAAGGGGTTGTCCCCGGGAGGAGTGTGGTGGCCTGCTGGAGAGCATGGACCACTTCCTGCTTCAGTGCCCCTTTAACACAGAGGTGTACAACCGGGTGGGCGCTTCCATCCATTGGCCCGGGTTGGCCGGTCTCTCCTATGCGGAGTGGGCCTATGGAGCATTCAGAGGCCTGGGTGGCCGGGACCGCTGCACGTTATTCCTAGTTAGTCTAGTGGTCAGGTACCACACGTGGAACTCACGGTGTTTAGTGTCGACGCAGCGTAAAATCCTCCCAGTGGATGAGGTGGTTAGGAACATTCTGGGTGACCTGGTGAAGGTGCGCTCTCTGGAGTATGAGAGGCTGGGCACGGGGAGGGCCTCTCTCCTTTGGAGGGGGTTCTCCTTTAGTGTCCCTTAGTCTGTCATCTCCTCTCCTGGTGTTGGGCTGATGCTGCACAGTAGATTTTTGTTTTGTGTCCTGAGGTTATAGTGATGTTGGGCTTGCAGGCGCCGAACCTGGGCTTTATGTGGTTTGAATTTGTTACGTTGATTTGTTTAATGTGTTTGTATTTTGTGTACATTGTGTATTTATGTAGTTATAGTTCTTGTGTGTGCATATAGGTTGGTTGGTTTTGGGGTGTTGGTGTTAGGGTGTTAGGTTGGGAGGGGGGTGGACGGGACTTGGACTGTACGATCCTGGGCACTGGTCTGGACTTGAACTTTGGACGTTAGACCAGTGTCTGGGGGGGAGGGTGATGGGCGTGGGATTTAGTTAGTTATATTTAATGTTATTTAATGTTATTTCTGTTATATTCATTGTTATTTCTGTGTTTATTTCTTGTTCGTTTATGTGTATTTTGCTGTGTATTTCAAAAAAAAAAAAAAAATTAGGTGGTGGGACTGGGTGATGGTTTTGTTTGTTCTTATGCTGAGTGTGTGGTGTGTGTGGCTGGGCCAGGAGGTTTTGTAAGTTTATTTTGGTTTATATTTGTTCTTTTGTAAAATTTTTTTGCCAGAAGTTATGGCTTTATTTATGTTTATTATTGTTATGTTTTTCACTTCCATATAAAATAAAAGATTTACAGGATGTAACTCAGGATCAGTACAGGATAAGTAATGGCATGTATGTACACAGTGACTGCACCAGCAGCAGAATAGTGAGTGCAGCTCTGGGGTATAATACAGGCTGTAACTCAGGATCAATACAGGATAAGTAATGTCATGTATGTACACAGTGACTGCACCAGCAGCAGAATAGTGAGTGCAGCTCTGGTGTATAATACAGGATGTAACTCAGGATCAGTACAGGATAAGTAATGGCATGTATGTACAGTGACTGCACCAGCAGCAGAATAGTGAGTGCAGCTCTGGAGTATAATACAGGATGTAACTCAGGATCAGTACAGGATAAGTAATGGCATGTATGTACACAGTGACTGCACCAGCAGCAGAATAGTGAGTGCAGCTCTGGGGTATAATACAGGCTGTAACTCAGGATCAATACAGGATAAGTAATGTCATGTATGTACACAGTGACTGCACCAGCAGCAGAATAGTGAGTGCAGCTCTGGTGTATAATACAGGATGTAACTCAGGATCAGTACAGGATAAGTAATGGCATGTATGTACAGTGACTGCACCAGCAGCAGAATAGTGAGTGCAGCTCTGGAGTATAATACAGGATGTAACTCAGGATCAGTACAGGATAAGTAATGGCATGTATGTACACAGTGACTGCACCAGCAGCAGAATAGTGAGTGCAGCTCTGGAGTATAATACAGGATGTAACTCAGGATCAGTACAGGATAAGTAATGTCATGTATGTACACAGTGACTGCACCTGCAGCAGAATAGTGAGTGCAGCTCTGGGGTATAATACAGGATGTAACTCAGGATCAGTACAGGATAAGTAATGTCATGTATGTACACAGTGACTGCACCAGCAGCAGAATAGTGAGTGCAGCTCTGGGGTATAATACAGGATGTAACTCAGGATCAGTACAGGATAAGTAATGTCATGTATGTACACAGTGACTGCACCAGCAGCAGCATAGTGAGTGCAGCTCTGGAGTATAATACAGGATGTAACTCAGGATCAGTACAGGATAAGTAATGTCATGTATGTACACAGTGACTGCACCAGCAGCAGATAGTGAGTGCAGCTCTGGGGTATAATACAGGCTGTAACTCAGGATCAATACAGGATAAGTAATGTCATGTATGTACACAGTGACTGCACCAGCAGCAGAATAGTGAGTGCAGCTCTGGTGTATAATACAGGATGTAACTCAGGGTCAGTACAGGATAAGTAATGTCATGTATGTACAGTAACTGCACTAGCAGCAGAATAGTGAGTGCAGCTCTGGAGTATAATACAGGATGTAACTCAGGATCAGTACAGGATAAGTAATGGCATGTATGTACACAGTGACTGCACCAGCAGCAGAATAGTGAGTGCAGCTCTGGGGTATAATACAGGATGTAACTCAGGATCAGTACAGGATAAGTAATGGCATGTATGTACAGTGACTGCACCAGCAGCAGAATAGTGAGTGCAGCTCTGGAGTATAATACAGGATGTAACTCAGGATCAGTACAGGATAAGTAATGGCATGTATGTACACAGTGATTGCACCAGCAGCAGAATAGTGAGTGCAGCTCTGGGGTATAATACAGGCTGTAACTCAGGGTCAGTACAGGATAAGTAATGTCATGTATGTACACAGTGACTGCACCAGCAGCAGAATAGTGAGTGCAGCTCTGGGGTATAATACTGGATGTAACTCAGGATCAGTACAGGATAAGTAATGTCATGTATGTACACAGTGACTGCACCAGCAGCAGAATAGTGAGTGCAGCTCTGGAGTATAATACTGGATGTAACTCAGGATCAGTACAGGATAAGTAATGTCATGTATGTACACAGTGACTGCACCAGCAGCAGAATAGTGAGTGCAGCTCTGGAGTATAATACAGGATGTAACTCAGGATCAGTACAGGATAAGTAATGTCATGTATGTACACAGTGACTGCACCTGCAGCAGAATATTGAGTGCAGCTCTGGGGTATAATACAGGATGTAACTCAGGATCAGTACAGGATAAGTAATGTCATGTATGTACACAGTGACTGCACCAGCAGCAGAATAGTGAGTGCAGCTCTGGGATATAATACAGGATGTAACTCAGGATCAGTACAGGATAAGTAATGTCATGTATGTACACAGTGACTGCACCAGCAGCAGAATAGTGAGTGCAGCTCTGGGGTATAATACAGGATGTAACTCAGGATCAGTACAGGATAAGTAATGTCATGTATGTACACAGTGACTGCACCAGCAGCAGATAGTGAGTGCAGCTCTGGAGTATAATACAGGATAAATAATGTTGTTTGTTAGTTTACAAATAAATCAAACTTATTTTTTTAACATATTTGATGATTTATTAGACTTTATAAGCTATTATTTTGTGCTATCAGTCGTATGTCACGTTTATAATCTGACTAATATTTTAGGGTACATGAGTGATTAATAATAATTATTGAAGTGCCACAGAAACATCTCCAAAATGCAGCAGCATCTACTGTGTTCCATTTCCATACAATTGTTGTTGTCAGTGAATGGAAACACTTATCTATCGCTCTGCCTGTCCTCTTTCACATGAATTATATGTGGTGTCCTCTGTGTATCAGGCAGGACAGAGGTAAAATTTCTCCACTGACCTGGACATTGCCACAATCCAGCAACTGTAGGCAGGACTAGAATTTTGGAAAGTTTCCATTCACCAACAGCAAGCAGACATGTTGAGGAATGGAAAAGCAAAGTATATAAGAGCTTGACAATAAAGACTGACAGGAGTCTTCACTGAGGACCATTGTTCTAGCTCCTAACTTTTGCCCAGGCTTCATATAGAAAGAAGGCGACATGTAGGGGCTCAGTGAAGGAGGCGGTGAAGGTGTGTAAGTGTCTAACCGGGTCACACAGCTCATAGAAGGACAGACGCCCGGCCTCGTAGTCCAGGAAGACCCCTACTCTTTGACAGGAGGATTCTGGGAGTATGGACTTCTCCTCCATATTGTGTAGAGCAGAGAATTTGCCTTCATACAGTCGTAGACTCCAGGACTTCTCATTATCTCCAATCCCGGAGTGTTCCCCTTCTCGTTCTATACTGGGATAGGTCATCCCCACATCACACATCTCAGAGCGGCTCATCTCTACTTCCCAGTAATGATGTCCGGAGGAGAAACTCCTGGTGCTAAGGACTTGGCAGAAGGTTTTGAATCTCTGTGGTAAATCTTGCCGTTTCTGCTTCGCTTGTGACCACGTGGAAGTTTTTAGGTCTCCGGATACAAACACAAAGTCGGCCGCAGTGTTCGTGTCCAGAAATATATCGGTGGCCTCTTGTACGTAGAACTCTCGCTTCACACCACATATTATATCAGTTAACCCCTTATGTAGAGTCACTGAGATCAGACCTTCATCCAGATCATGGAGACCCTTAAGGCTTCTATCGACATTGATCAAATCGGAAATGTCCCCTCCACTTTCTTGTAAGACAGTAATCGGCTCGGTGATACTACACAGCTCTTCAAGACGCCTCATCTGCCTAGACAACATCTCCTTCTGGCCTTCTAATTGCTGGATCAGACTGGAGACTTGTAGTGACACCTGCTCTTCTTGCCTGGTGATCTCATTGAGAAGCTCTCTCTCAAGGATCCCTAACTTCACCCGGAGATCTACAAACAAGGACACCACTTTCTCCGAGACCATGGCAGCTCTGCTATTGACTTTTAACCAGTGATCCTGAAGACTTTGGACTTGTCTCGCTTCCTCCTCTCTCACAGACATGAGTTTCTGAAGATCATTTCTTAAATGCTGATGCTTCTTCTCATAGGCTTTGGTCAGGAGCTCCACTTGATGTCCTCTGTGAGCCCCAGAATCATAACAGGATACACAGATGCAGACACACTCCACCGGGCAGTAATACTTGAAGTTCTCAGAGTGCAGGGGACACTTCTGACTAGTGACCAGCTCGATTAAGACGTGATCCACTGACCTGTTGTGAGCGGTCAGATGTCCTTCACATAGTGAGGTCTCACACTGCAAACAGGTTTTCACTGCAGGCGCAGAAGAGTCAATACAGTAGGTGCAGGAGACATTGGTCACATCCGGCGCCCGCCTTACAGATAGGAAGCACTCTACGATGTTGCTCAGCTTGGCATTTCTTTGTAGGGGGGGCCGTCTCCTAAATTCAGTCCTACATTCCGGACAGGAATAAACTCCAGAAGTTTCCTGACTGTCCAGCACGTGATCAATACAGAGACGGCAGTAGTTGTGGCCGCAGGTCAGCATCACCGGATCCGTGTAGACCTCCAGGCAGATGGAGCAGTTCAGCTCTTGTCTCAGGCTGGCAGACGCCATTCCGGAAAATATGAAGGAATAATACAGAGGGAAGAGGGAGTGTGCGATGGGCTGGGACACCGGATGTATTAGTCAGCACAGAAACTTCTGTACTCCCATCTGCCAACATGCCTGATGAATGATTTGGCAGGATGGTCAGCGCTCAGGGGGGCTTTATATTCTACTCTTGTCACATGACTGTGTTAACCTCAATCCTAATAAGAGAACCAGATCCTTTGGCTATGGATCCAGAACCGTCTTTTGCCGTCTCCTTAAACTATAGTTGTCCGCTCAGCATAAAGTATAACTATATGAACTTTTCTACCACTAGGAGGAGCACTTCACACTGTAAGAGCAATTTGCTTTCCTTGTAGTTTTACAGACAGCGCCCCACATGGACGTACGCGGTATTACTTCAGTCAATAGAGGTAATACAGGAAATGAAGACAGTCCGGAGTCACTTTTTACTAGATAAGTATTTACTATCTAAAGTATCAATTGCTGAACCATTCAAATTACTGTGGATGCAAATCACAGAACCAGCTAAATCCTCTGTGAATGTAACTTATGAAACAATTTTTTAAAAAGTTACCTGTCACCTACTTTTACCCCCACTAAACAAGCAGCCCCCTCAGGTGGGGAGTGATATGGGGCAGATTTATCAAGCGGTCCAAAAGTCAGAATATTCCTAGTTGCCCGTGGCAACCAATCACAGCTCCCCTTTAAAATATTCATGAGCACTGGTAAAATGAAAGCTGAGCTGTAATTGGTTGTCATGGGCAACTAAGAATATTCTGACTTGTAGATAAATCTGCCCCATTCTTGTGAAATCTCAACCTTTTTTTATATAATAAAAATAATAAAAAACTCCTCCAAAGTCATGTGACAGATGAGCAGAAAACAGACATCTCACCAGAGATGAGTCAGACTCAGAGCCTAGAGGGCAAACATCACTTTAGACGCCTGTATCTAGGTTTCTAATATAGAATAAAGGTTCTGTGATCTACAAAAATGGAGAAATGGACAGGAATAGTTAGGAATCTGAGCTGCAGATAAAGACCCAGTTCCTGCCATTTTTTTCTGCCTGTTCTGTAGCACCACCAAGCCCAATTCTATGTGAAAGATGAGATTCTCTTCTTTCACACCAGAACCAAGGTCCTAAATACTTTAAAGCCCAATATATGGGCCTCGCAGCTTGACTCATCTCTAGTCAACCTCACTGTCACATGACTTTGGAGGTGATTTCTTTTTATAGGTAAATGAGTGAGATTCCATTTAAAAGAGGGAATTCTATACCATACATTGGGGTAGATTTACTTACCCGGTCCATTCGCGATCCATCGGCGCGTTCTCTGCGGAGGGTTCGGGTCTTCCGGTGATTCACTAAGGTAGTTCCTCCGACGTCCACCAGGTGGCGCTGCTGTGCTGAAGTTCCCTGGAATGCACTGAAGTTCACCATCCTATTCCTAGTGAAGGTAAGCGCGAGCCCCACGACACATTTTTTTTTTAAATGTGGCGGTTTTTCCGAATCCATCGGGTTTTCGCTCCCCCACGTCCCCCGGGGCAATTCAGTGAAAATCGGCGCAAATCGGAAATATTCGGGTAACACGTCGGGAAAACGCGAATCGGCCCGTTGTAAATGACCCCCATTATGTGCTTATTTACATATAATATGGGTTATCAGACATATGGAAATAATACCCTATACAGCCAGTCCCCAACATTAGGACACCTGACATACACATGACCCCTAGGTACAAATGGATCTCTCTGTCCATTGTGACCAATGCTGGTGATGCTCTCTGGATGCTTGTAATGTAATCAACTTTAGCTACAGGCTTCAATGGTCAGTATAGCAGTAATCAAAGGTTTCCGCTAGCAATCTTATTGTCACATATATATGACTACTGATGTAGCAAAGTGTTGGAAATAAGTGCCCCCTATAGCTCACCTATTGTCCAGTTAGGTTGTACAACTAGAAGATCCAGTGAGTTGTGCCCGTTCTTCTACATCTGTACACATACATTAGGTTCTGATCTGTATTGGGGTAATAATATAGACAATAGGGCGGCGGCCGGCAGAGTGTTAGAGACGGTATACACAGTATTTAGAGAGAATAACACTCACATGTGTGACAGAGGTGGAGCAGCAGCAGCAGGGCCCTCGCTCGCCCCATGCCAGGTCCTTCATGTATCTGCCAAGGTCTCAGGTCTTCAGAAACCATCGTGTCCCCTGCAGATTTCATCCACCACTGCAGGAAAGTGAACGCAGCAGCTTTGTTTTTGGGAATTCAAATAATTTCCTAAAATTCCAAATTTTGTTTACGCAGCTTCATGGGGGATTTTTTTGCAATATTACCTGTAGTTTTCCACTTTTTAATACAAGAAATTATCTTTCGCTCATAATTGTTTTATTTCTTTTTACATTTGATAGCGTTAGACTGCACAAAGCAAGCTTGCTTTTCACGAAAAAAAAAAACAAACTTCATTTCAATTGAGTATAAAATAATGTTTGGCTCCTTACAAAAAAAAGACGAGTCATGAGGGCAGATAAAACACATGTCCAAGTCCTGCGGTCCCTCCTTCCCTTATGCAGTCGCTTTCTCTGAGGTATAGACTGTGATGTCTCTATGTGCATTTCCAATGGAGAGGGGAACCTCTGTTAAGCGCATTTGCAAGGCCGGCGTTCGGGGGTGGCAAACTGGGCACTTGCCAAGGACCCCTGTCCTAAAGGGGCCCCCTGCATGTGGACTTTGGTGGGCAGAGGCTGTATTGCTCCCTTTCTACAGCTTGGTGAATGTCCAGGTGAAGATGCTTATTATCCATCTACTTAATTTGTCTATATTCTATCTATATCTCTATCTAATCAGTCTATCAATCAATTTTCTCTCATATCTAACTATGTATAATAAATATAGTTCTGTATCTTTAAATTTTTATCCAGGCAGAGAATCTAGTGAGTCAAAGTGGGCATAGTCCATGGCGGCTTGCTCTTCCCTCCTTTCCCTATGTCATCCGGCTGCCATGCGCAGTGAGCATCAGAGCGGTCGTGTACTCTGCCGGCCTGCTCACTGCGCGGCTTCCTACTTAGCAACCTACTTCCACCATACTGATGTATTGCAGGCATAAGCTAACACCGTGCCTTGAAGATCCCGTCACAGACAGGATCTTACAGGTACTGCCTGCGGAGAGACCTGGGGTCCTGATCGGACCCCAGGGCCTCCATTACAGAGATCAGCGCCCCCGAAGATGACGCAGGGAGGCAATTGTGGGGGAGAAACTCCCAGCAGGCAGTTTAAACGCGTTAAACACCTGCGATCGGATCTCATTCCGACCACGGTTTTTACATTGGGGTGTCAGCTGTTAGTCATAGCTGACACCCCGTGTTTTAAGATTGGACGTGGAGTGCCAAGAGGTTCATATAGGCCTAAACTGGAGTTTAGTAAAATGTCCTAGGATGGCAGGGGTCTGGAGTTGGTTTCTTTTGGGGTTTGAAGTGTGTCCATGTAATGGGTCATAAACCCAGGTGGAATATCGAGTCCTTGTGTCTGTAAAAATTGTTAATTTAAAAGAGACAAAAAAAACACTTTAAACATTTTCTGTAACATTTGACCAGTCATTACTATTTTTTTTAATAAAGATTGTAAAGAATACAGGTGTGACTAAGCCAAGAATACCTAGAACACATCAACATTTTACATAAGCAGAGTATAAACCCAGAGTATAAATCACCATGAATTCACCAATGAAAAGTGTTGTAAGTTGTGTTATCATAAGATACATAAATCTCTATGTATTCACATTTTGAGGGAAGAAGAGGGTCCATGTAATTAGAATGGTACCTGGACCCCAACGTCCTCAGCTAGTTATAGCCACAGAGGCTCCATCATAAACATAGAAGATGGCATGTAGGGGTTCAGTGAAGGAGGCGGTGAAGGTGTACAAGTGCCTGATGGGGTCACACAGCTCATAGAAGGACAGAAGTCCGGCCTCATAGTCTAAGAAGACTCCCAATGCTGGACACTTTGGCTTTAAAGGGAGATTTGTTTTGGCAGAGTTATGTAGCACGGTGTATTCTACATGGTCCAGGTTCAGACACCAAGATTTCTCATTATCTCCTGAACCAGACTCATCTCCATCTCTCTTTATACTGGAATAGGAAACTCCAATATCACAATCTCCCATCTCATCCCACTCTACCTCCCAGTAATGTCTTCCGGAGGAGAGGTCACATCTGCTTAACACCTGCCGATAAGTCTGAAACAGTCCCGCAGATTCTGGTCTATTGCGTTCTCCTGAATCGGTCGCTATTTTTAGATCTTCTGATACTTCCACATATCTATGAGCAGTGCGCTCATCCAGCAATATGTCTGGGACACTGAACTCAAGCTCTGAGGTCACATTGGTGACAATATCCCTTACTGATTGGTATAAAGTCAGTGAGATCAGAATGTCATCCAAATCACTAGCAATCACACACAGATCATCATCCAACTCCTCCAGGTCATCGTCTGATTGATCCGGATCATCATCTGACTCTTCTGTATCATAACCTTCCCCATCATTACCCAACTCGTCCAACTCCTCCACATCATCACCATCCTGATCATTAACCGGATCATCTGGTTCATCATCCAACTCATCCTGATGATTACCAGACTCATCTGGATCGTCACCCAACTCCTCCAGGTCATCATGCGGCTCTTCATCACCTGAATAATCTGGGTAGTACAGGTCATCGTCTGGATCATCCACATCATCATCTATCTCAAGAAGGTAACTGAATGGATAATTCGGTCTGACATTTTTAGAGTCAGTCCCGATATCCTGCAGGTTGGCGGGAGACACATGAGCTTGTTCTGAGGCAGGTGCAGCATTCTCCCCATCATCGGAGCTGATCCTTCCGAAAGCTTCCCCTATGTCCTCTTCATCGTCATCACCACATCCCGTAATGTCACTTTCTTGTAGGAGTCTTATTGGGTCGGTGATGCGACACATCTCCTCTATGTCACGCATCTTCCTGCACAGCTCGTCCTCCTGTGTTTCCAGCTTCTTGATCTGATCAGATATCTGGGACACAATCTCTTCCTCCTGCCTGGAGATCTCATTCAGCGTTTTCCTTTCTGCTATTTCCAGTTGTTCCTTCATGTCCATAAATATCTTACTGACGTTCTTCCTCTTATCGGAGGCTTTCTCCTGGATCTTAGCCTTATGGTCAAGAAGATTCTGGACTCTTGTCGGAATTTCTTCTTTTTGTGGGTTCAGTTTCTCCAGATATTTCCTCAGTTTCTTCTTCTTCTTCTCAGACGCCTCATCTAGAAGTTCTACCTTGTGTCCCCAATGTTCACCCACCAGACAGCAGGACACACAGAGACAAGATGCGTCCCGAGGACAGTAATATTCCAGAACCTTCTTGTGGAGGGGACATTTGTTGTTGCAAAAAGAGCCAACAGGTTCTGTTAACATATGATCCATGGTCTTGTTGTGGGCTGTCAGGTGGTCGTCACAGAGAGAGTTCTCACACTGCAGACAGGACCTCACAGCCGGTACCTGAGACTTGGTGCAGTAAGTACAGAAGACTCTGGTCTCCTCCATATCAGGCTGAGTAGACAAGAAACGCTCCACTATATTCCCCAGCTTCCTGTTCTTCTCCAGGGCCGGCCGCTGGGGATATTCTGCTCTGCAGTCAGGACAGGAATATCCTCCAACCGCCTCCTGTGCATCCAGCGCATTCACAATACACGAGCGGCAGAAGTTGTGACCACATCTCAGGGATACGGGATCAGTATAGAGGCTTAGGCAGATGGAGCCGTCCATCTTCTCCACGAGGTCATCATTTTCCATTCTGGAGAAGGAGAGAAGAAGGACTACGGTAACTACAAAGTACATAACAGCATATCATTTGCTTTGGTTGGATAAATATTCATGGATTCTCCGTAAATTGAACATGTCCGGTTGAGGATCAGAGCAGCAGTACCACACAGAGGACACCTATAGAGGCAGGCGAGACCACGGCTATGGTGATGGAGAGGAAAAGAGACCAGAGCCCGGGGACTAACTATTCATTCTACTTTCCAACTGTTATTTCTCTGTGTAACAAATTGTACTTCCTAGCGGAACATTTACTGGTGGGATAAATGGTGGAACTGGATTATAAGACCTCTGATACATGTATAGACATGGGTATCTATAGGGTAAAGTGCTCACAGCTTCCCAGGTGTGGGTCCTAGTGCGGACCCTAGATACACAGTTCTGCAGGCAGTATCACACAGCCACAGGAGAGGATTAGATACACAGCTCAGCAGACAGTATCACACAGGATGGGATAAGATACACGGCTCAGCAGACAGTATCACACAGGATAGGATTAGATACACAGCTCAGCAGACAGTATCACACAGGATAGGATTAGATACACAGCTCAGCAGGCAGTATCACACAGGATAGAACTAGATACATAGCTCAGCAGACAGTATCACACAGGATGGGATTAGTTACAATACTCAGCAGTCAGTATCACACAGGATAGGATTAGATACACAGCTCAGCAGGCAGTATCACACATGATAGGATTAGATACACAGCTCAGCAGACAGTATCACACAGGACAGGATTAGATACACAGCTCAGAAGACAGTATCACACAGGACAGGATTAGATACACAGCTCAGCAGACAGTATCACACAGGATAGGATTAGATACACAGCTCAGCAGACAGTATCACACAGGACAGGATTAGATACACAGCTCAGCAGACAGTATCACACAGGACAGGATTAGATACACAGCTCAGCAGACAGTATCACACAGGACAGGATTAGATACACAGCTCAGCAGACAGTATCACACAGGACAGGATTAGATACACAGCTCAGCCGACAGTATCACACAGGACAGGATTAGATACACAGCTCAGTAGTGAGTATCACACAGGATGGGATTAGATACACAGCTCAGCACACAGTATCACACAGGATAGGATTAGATACACAGCTCAGCAGACAGTATCACACAGGATGGGATTAGATACACAGCTCAGCAGACTGTATCACACAGGACAGGATTAGATACACAGCTCAGCAGACAGTATCACACAGGAAAGGATTAGATACACAGCTCAGCAGCCAGTATCACACAGGATAGGATTAGATACACAGCTCAGCAGACAGTATCACACAGAATAGGATTAGATACACAGCCCAGCAGACAGTATCACACAGGATGGGATTAGATACACAGCTCAGCAGACAGCATCACACAGGACAGGATTAGATACACAGCTCAGCAGACAGTATCACACAGAATAGGATTAGATACACAGCTCAGCAGACTGTATGATATTATTAACTGCTGGGGGTTACACAGTTTAGTGCTTACCTGCAGTTATTTTCTCACCAGTCTAATGATGTCCTGAACACTGAATTGTAATCACCTGACGCAGCCTGAGGAATCATGGGAAATGTAGTCTTTATCCACAAGCTCAGGGATCATCTGGACCTCAGCTCTTGGCTCTGGATTTCTTCCATAAAAGATAAATCCATCAGACGGCGCGGTCACCGTATCACAGATCATGGAGACTTTCTGTCACATTACTTATGGTTTTGGTGAAAATTTTTATTTTTCATATGAAACATATTAAATATACAATTTGAAACATAGTATATGTATTTCACCTGTTAAACTCCCATATCTAACTATATATAATAAATATAGTTCCGTATCTATAAATCTATTTCATCTTTCATACTTACCTTCTATCATCCATCTCCCTATCATCTGTCTCTCTCCTGTAAGATTCTCCTACAGTCCCATATTACAGATACTTACCTACTACTGTGTGTAACTACAAAGTGTTATTATTGTGCAGGGATAAAGAAGCCTCTTACTGAATGTGACTGTTAAAATAGTTTTATTTTGGGGTCCCAATTTTATTTTTGCCCAGGACCCCACTTTGTCTAAAACCGGCCTTAAGCATACAAGCAATCTGCAACTTAATAAATATGCCTGGGTGTAATCAATGGCTGATCTTCATATAGTCGTATGGGTGGGCGCCCAGGGCCTTTGGCTTGCAAGGACCCCACGCCCACCCATACCAGGGACCTATATGAAGACCTCCTAACAGTTTTATAAAAAAAAAAAAAAACTATACTCACCTTCCGTCTTCTTCTCCCCGGCACGCGCGGCTCCGTCTTCTGCTCTTCCGGCCCGGGTGCATCACTTTGATGCGCGATGTTGCGGCCACGTGACATCATAGTTTATGCGTCGGGCAGGCCCTTACGCTGTGAAGTCACGCGGCCACCATATTGCCTGGGTCAGAAGAAGAAGACGGGGGCCATGGGTGGGGAAGGAGAAGCCGGAAGGTGAGTACAATTTTTTTTTTCTTTCACGAGGGCCCTGCTGTGGACAATACTTTAAAAGTGGGAATCTGGGATGGATATTTCTTTAACCCCTTAACGCTCTGCGCCGTAGCTCTACGGCGCAGAGGTATAAGGGATGTATGAAGGGGGCTCACGGGCTGAGTCCTCTTCATACAGAGGTGGGGGTTTTTGCATTTTGCACAAAACCCCCACCGCTAATAACCGCGGTCGGTGCTTGCACCGATCGCGGCTATTAACCCTCTAAACGCCGCCCGCAAAGTCGCGGGCGGCGTTTAAAAGACGGCGGCGCGCGGGCGCCGCCATCTTTTTTTCGATCGCCACGCCCCCGAACGTCATCGGGGGGCGGCGATCGGTTACCATGGTAGCCTAGGGTCTTCTTTTGACACGAGGCTACATGGTTTATGCAGGTTCGTTACAATGAGCCAGTGGCTCATTGTAATGTATGACCTGCAAAAATGCCATATATTGCAATACTGTAGTATTGCAGTATATGGTAGGAGCGATCTGACCATCTAGGGTTAATGTACCCTAGATGGTCTAAAAAATAGTGAAAAAAAAAAGAAAAAAAAAAGTTTAAAAAATAAAAAAAATTAATAAAATATTAAAAGTTCAAATCACCCCCCTTTCCCTAGAACGGATATAAAACATAACAAACAGTAAAAATCACAGACATATTAGGTATCGCCGTGTCCCAAAATGCCCGATCTATCAAAATATAAAAACGGTTACGGCCAGCGGTGACCTCCGAGGCGGGAAATGGCGCCCAAATGTCCGAAATGCGACTTTTACACCTTTTTACATAACATAAAAAATGAAATAAAAAATGATCAAAATGTCGCACAGACCTCAAAATGATAGCAATGAAAACGTTGCCTCATTTCGCAAAAAATGACCCCTCACACATTTCCGTGCGCCAAAGTATGAAAAAGTTATTAGCGTCAGAAGATGGCAAAACATTTTTTTTCTTTTTTGTACACATTCGTTTAATTTTTGAAAATGTATTAAAACACAATAAAACCTATATAAATTTGGTATCACCGCGATCGCACCGAACCAAAGAATAAAGTAGGCGTGTTATTTGGAGCGAAGAGTGAAAGTCGTAAAAACTGAGCCCACAAGAACGGTTTTTTTTCAATTTTTCCACATTTGGAATTTTTTTTTCAGCTTCGCAGTTCACGGCATGTTAAAATAAATAACATTACGGGAAAGTAAAATTTGTTACGCACAAAATAAGCCCTCACACAGGTCTGTACACGTAAAAATGAAAAAGTTATGGATTTTTGAAGTTGGAGAGCGAGAAATTAGCCGAAAAACCCTCCGTCCTTAAGGGGTTAAAAGGGGGCATCTGGGGTGGACATTTAGTTAAAGGGGGCATCTGGGGTGGACATTTAGTTAAAGGGAGCATCTGGGGTGGACATTTAGTTAAAGAGGAGCGTTTCAGATTATCTTTACCTCAGTATAAGAGGCTTCTGGTCACGTGATGCGCACAGCGTGGGAAGAACAGCCGTCTCCTCTCCAGAACATTTCTGTCACCTCACGGATGAAGCTAGTGGGCGGGTCACAGGCTTGATGGACAGTTCATGCAGCAAATCAGAAGCCGGCATTTAGAGACGCCAGAACAGAAGCCCCGCGGCGTCTCTCTATGAAATGGCCGCGACTGGCTCCGCCCCCTCTCCACCTCAGCGGCTCCTGCTGTGGCGGGAAGACGATCCGTGAGGTAAATCATCTTCTGTGAGGTGATGTGAGACTTGTGTAACCTGCAGCTGACATTGTAGGACACGGCTCGTCTATATCTGGTAGGAGACATTGTAAGACACTATAATGTGTACCACACAGTGTGGAACTAATGTATGGAGTAGTGTCATGTATGCTTCTGCTTGTCTGCCAAAAATCCCCACACAAATGTGGTCATGGAGGATGAGAGTTACTCCAGGGTGTCACTGCTGCTGCCTAATGGTGGCTTGTATATGACTGACAGCTGGGTTCCACCTGCCTTTAGCTCATCAACAGAAGCCCCAATGTTCAAAGCAATTTATAATCTACTACTGTGTAATGTCATTTCACCATTTAGTAATTGGGGGGGGGGGGGGGGTCACAAAAATATTGGGGGTGATCAAAAAACGTATCTAGTAGTATGCAGCCGTGTGAATACTGTTCATTTACGTGATTGTATTTGTTGTAAATCCACCATTGATGGTGCTACCTTCACATGCTGGCCATCTGGGGCTCATTTACTAAAGGTCCAAAATGCTTCCCGACGATTTCCGAATTGCCCCAGGATTTTCGCACACAAGATCGGATTGTGGCGCATCGGCTTTCACTCGACAGTAATCAGGGGGCGTGGCCGTCGGACAACCTGACGGATTCGGGAAAACCGCAGAATTTAAAAAAGAATTTGTGTCGCAAGAACAGCGCTCACATACACCGGGACGAAGATGGTAAACTGTGGCGGACCTCGGCGCCGCAGCGACACCTGCTGGATATTGGGCGCACGGACCTTAGTGAATACACACAGACCCAAATCAGCGCTGCTGGATCGCGACTGGACCGGGTAAGTAAATGTGCTTCACTGTGTAATGTGGCTCTGTCTGGAAGATGTCTAGTGTTCCCTGACTACGCGCACTATACATCCCCAAACTGCAGGATTGTGATTGTAGATTTACTGGATATAAAGGGAACCTGTCACTGCTGTTTGCAAAAATTAAGTCGTGGGCAGGTTCCCATAGAGCCCTTATAACATAAAGGCACCCTTTCTTCACCTAAAAAAATTTCTGCTCAGATAAAATGAACGTTGATTCTCTGCTTGGTATCCAGGCAGAGAATCTTGCGAGTCGAAGTGGGCATAGTCCATGGCGGCTTGCTCTCCCCTCCTTTCCCTATGCCATCCGGCTCCGCATGCGCAGCTTCCTACTTAGCAACCTACTTCCACCATACTGATGTATTGCGGGGTATTAGCTGTAACAGCCTATGCACCGGCATAGGCTAACACTGTGCCTTAAAGATCCCGTCACAGACAAGTTCTTACAGGCACTGCCTGTCGACAGCCCTGTGGTCCTGATCGGACTTCAGGGCTACCATTACTGTGATCAGCGACCTCCGTAGACGGCGCAGGGCGTCCGATTGTGGGGGGAGAAACCCCCAACAGGCAGTTTAAACGGATTAAACACCTGCGATCGGATCTCATTCCGAGCACGGGTTTTACACTGGGTTGTCAGCTGTTAGTGATAGCTGACACCCCGTATTTTAAGATTGGATGCAGAGTGCCAAGAGGTTCATAAAGGCTGTGGCAATAATACTGGAGTTTGGTGGAATGGCCTAGGATGGCAGGGGTCTGGAGTCAGTCTCTTTTAGGGTTTGAAGTTGTCCATGTAATGGGTCATAAACCCAGGTGCAATATTGAGTCCTTGTGTCTATAAAAGTTTTTCATTTAAAACAGACAAAAAAACACTTTTTTGACATTTGACCAGAAATTACTATTTTTTTAATAAAGATTTTAAAGAATACATGTGTGACGAAGCCAAGAGTACTTATAACACATCAACATTTTACATAAGCAGAGTATAAACCCAGAGTATAAATCACCATGAATTCACCAATGAAAAGTGTTGTAAGTTGTGTTATCATAAGATACATAAATCTCTATGTATTCACATTTTGAGGGAAGAAGATGGTCAATGTAATTAGAATGGTACCTGGACCCCAACGTCCTCAGCTAGTTATAGTGACTGAGGCTCCATCATAAACATAGAAGATGGCATGTAGGGGTTCAGTGAAGGAGGCGGTGAAGGTGTACAAGTGCCTGATGGGGTCACACAGCTCATAGAAGGACAGAAGTCCGGCCTCATAGTCTAAGAAGACTCCCAATGCTGGACACTTTGGCTTTAAAGGGAGATTTGTTTTGGCAGAGTTATGTAGCACGGTGTATTCTACATGGTCCAGGTTCAGACACCAAGATTTCTCATTATCTCCTGAACCAGACTCATCTCCATCTCTCTTTATACTGGAATAGGAAACTCCAATATCACAATCTCCCATCTCATCCCACTCTACCTCCCAGTAATGTCTTCCGGAGGAGAGGTCACATCTGCTTAACACCTGCCGATAAGTCTGAAACAGTCCCGCAGATTCTGGTCTATTGCTTTCGTCTGAATCGGTCGCTATTTTTAGATCTTCTGATACTTCCACATATCTATGAGCAGTGCGCTCATCCAGCAATATGTCTGGGACACCGAACCCAAGCTCTGAGGTCACGTTGGTGACAATATCCCTTACTGATTGGTATAAAGTCAGTGAGATCAGAATGTCATCCAAATCACTAGCAATCACACACAGATCATCATCCAACTCCTCCAGGTCATCGTCTGATTGATCCGGATCATCATCTGACTCTTCTGTATCATAGCCTTCCCCATCATTACCAGACTCGTCCAACTCCTCCACATCATCACTATCCTGATCAATAACGGAATCATCTGGTTCATCATCCAACTCATCCTGATGATTACCAGACTCATCTGAATCGTCACCAAACTCCTCCAGGTCATCATGCGGCTCTTCATCACCTGAATCATCTGGGTAGTACAGGTCATCATCTGGATCATCCACATCATCATCTATCTCAAGAAGGTAACTGAATGGATAATTCGGTCTGACATTTTTAGAGTCAGTCCCAACATCCTTTAGGTTGGCGGGAGATACATCAGCTTGTCCCGAGGCATGTGCAGCATTCTCCCCATCATCAGAGCTGAACTTCCGATTAACTTCTTCTGTGTCCTCTTTATCTCCATCACCACATCCCGTAATGTCACTTTCTTGTAGAAGTCTTATTGGGTCGGTGACAAGACACATCTCCTCTATGTCACGCATCTTCCTGCACAGCTCGTCCTCCTGTATTTCCAGCTTCTGGATCTGATCAGATATCTGGGACACAATCTTCTCCTCCTGCCTGGAGATCTCGCTCAACACTTTCTTTTCTGCCACTTCCAGTTGTTCCTTAATATCCATAAATATCTTACTGACGTTCTTCCTCTTATCGGAGGCTTTCTCCTGGATCTTACCCCTATTGTTGAGCAGATTCTGGACTTTTTTCTGAATTTCTGCCTTTTGTGGGTTCAGTTTCTCCAAATATTCCCTTAATTTTGTCTTCTTCTTCTCAGATGCCTCATCTAGAAGTTCCACCTGGTGTCCACGATGTTCACCGACCAGGCAGCAAAACACACAGAGACAAACCGCGTCCTGGGGGCAGTAAAGCTCCACAACTTTCTGGTGGATTAAACATTTTTTGTTTTTGAAGGAGCCGGTGGGTTCTGTTAATGAATGATCCACCTTCTTGTTGTGGGCTGTCAGGTGGTCGTCACAGAGAGAGATCTCACACTGCAGACAGGACCTCACAGCCGGTACCTGAGACTTTGTGCAGTAAGTACAGAAGACTTTGGTCTCCTCCATATCAGACTGAGTAGATAAGAAACGCTCCACTATATTCCCCAGCTTCCGGTTCTTCTCCAGGGCCGGCCGCTCGGGATATTCTGCTCTGCAGTCAGGACAGGAATATCCTCCAGCCGCCTCCTGTGCATCCAGCACACTCACAATACACGAGCGGCAGAAGTTGTGACCACAGCTCAGGGATACGGGATCTGTATAGAGGCTCAGGCAGATGGAGCAGTCCAGCTCTTCTCTCAGATCAGCAGACGCCATTGTAGTGTGAAGAAGCGGGAATCGAAAGTACTATTTTTTACATAAGGGCGGATAGTTCCTGCAGGAGAATTAACCCCTTCAGTTCAAGTGATTGTGTTTACTGCTGGGTCAGGAAGAGGAAGAAGCAATTAGCAGATACTTCTAAAGAAGATGTAGTGACTCCACCAGTTCATAGTACAAATTATTCCCCACAAGCAAATAGAAGAATGGAATGAATACAGAGGCCACAAAACCACAATATACAGGATAAACTCTGAGTGATATAGGAGGTCTCTCTCCACCTCCCCGAGCTACTCAATGGCTCCCCACCCCCCACTTACATCTCTGTCTAACTTCATTGTGACCTGGGACTTGAATTGTCCGTAATATCCCTTTTACAGTTTTGCCTTGTCAACATTTTATTTGTTCTTTTTCTGTTTCTCTGTAAAAATAAAAAATAACACCTTTAAGAGACAAAACAAGATGAGACCTGCACAAATGTCGCTGGACATTGAAAAACTCAATTCCTCTAAATTACAAAACATCAGACTTCACTGTTTGTTATGTTGCAGCATTTTGCTAAAATGACAAGACCACGGGATGCCTTGTCCTTATGTACCCACCATAGTGGCAAAGGGTGGGACCGGCGTCATGAAAACCGTGGGGTGGCCACAGCTTTATGACACAATATGAAGTTATAACAACAAAGCCGGTAAAACCTTGCCCTTAACTGGATCCCGACCTATAGCTCGCCCGAATGCCGTAGCAAGTGGCGCCAAGATGATCATTGTTTCCAAGAGGGCAAGGCTTCCGACGGCAGCTGTGACACCTGAAATATCAAAAAACAAATAGTATCCAAAAAAAAATGGGGGGGGGGGGGGGATTTATCATAGCCGGCGTATAATAGCAGCCACAACCCCCATGTACAGCTGAATACGACCACCAGCGTGACCTCCGGACAAAACTAGGCCAGTTCCCACCGTAAAAACCTGTGAAAGAAAGTTCCAAAGTTTTTAAAAAGTGAGCAGTAAGTGGCGGCAGCCTCGCCCCTGTATGCCCATATGTGGTGGAGGTGGCGTAGTCAGATAATTATTATTGGAAAAGAAAAACTAGCGGACCGGCACTTATGGAAGAGTCCAACGAGTAAGCTTAGCAGGAAAAAGTAAATCCTTTATTCAAATAAAATGCTCGTTTCCAACGTGTTGAGACGTTGGTTAAAGCGTTTCTCACTTGAGTAAGACGCCAAGCGTCGATCGAAACGCGTTAACCCATGTCTCATTGTGTTGGATATGTGCATTTTATCTGAATAAAGGTGTCACGGTACGGCTGGGCGAACTGTCAGAGTGTCTCTGTAGAAAGAGTCTGTGAACGCTCTGGACCACCACAGGAATACTGGACCGCCACAGGAAAACAGGAACGCCACACGGAAACACAAGAAACCCAGGAACACTGAAGGACCGACACCAGAGGAATCCTGGAACACTAGGAAACAAAGGAGGGCTTTCACTTCAGGAATACTAACTCCCTTCACTCTCTGCACTTTAAATCAGGACGGGTCGGCGCACGCAGCCTAGTCGGAGGAGGCATGCGGCCGGGGGGGGGGGGAAACGCCACATAGCGGAGCACGGGTGTACCCGTGATCCGCGACATGAATCGCGGGTACACCCATCGCAGTACCCGACCTTTAGGGCACCTCTTCTTCTTCAGCCCCCTCTTCTTCTTTCTCTGCCTCCTCCAATTCTTCTTAGTGACAGGACACCTGAGGAGGGCAGGAACAGTGAAGATAGGACAAACCCCGATGAGGTGCTTGGACCTGGCAGGGATCAACCTGAGGCTATCCTGCCAACTCTTGGGGGGCCACAGGCCGGGGCGACCCTTGGGAGGCCACACGCTGTGGCGCTGGCTGGGTCGGCTCTTGGCACACCGAGAGACAAGCAGTATATACAGAAAATAGGAAAAGAGTGGAGTGCACGTGGAGTGCTTTCAGTGCCTATACCCAAAAAAGAATTTTCCAAGATGGAAAATTGGAAAATTCTTTTTTGGGTATAGGCACTGAAAGCGCTCCACGTGCACTCCACTCTTTTCCTATTTTCTGTTTATATTGTTATTACCGGCCCTTTGTGGAGTCCGGTTTTGGAGTTGTGAGAGCTGCTCATTTTAGTTGCCTACCCTACCATTATACTTACCATTTGAAGACATCACCAGTCTGTACCTGGGGACCATCGAACCTTGGATGTGAACCTACTCTATGTGTATAAGCTCTGACATCAAGAAACTACAAAGGTTAGCCGATCACCTGACGATATCACCCGAGGCGCCGTCCTCTGTTGTTTTCCTTTTTTTCCCTACCTCTTGCCGAGAGACAAGCAGGGCAAGCATGGAAGCCGGACTTGAGGTTGCTCGAACACGGACCGGATTTCTGCCAGGAACGTGATAAGGGTAGCCGTGAACGGGTCTCCACGATCCCACAGAGGAGTAGCCAAGGCCAGGGTCTCTCCAGAGTGCAAACATAAGACGAATGCCACCTTAGAGCATTCGGTGGCGAACTGGAGCGACATTAGTTCAATGTGCAGCGAGCAGTGGGAAACAAAGCTCCTGCACAAATTGGGGTTGCCATCAAATTTGTTAGGCATAAAAAATTCGGGTCCATACTCAACTGCAACTGAAAACATGGCAGGGTGACTGGAGCAACAGGAGGAGGAGCCATGGGAGCCTGCTGCAGGCATACAATCATCTGGCAGAGAGTCTGTCTAGAAGTTCCTTTTGGACAGCAATCTTTTGAGACTGCTGAGTGACACTGCTGGGAAGGTCTGCCAGTAGCTGTTATGGATCCTTGAAACTGTCCATGGCTTTGGCAGGGCTCAAGACCTTGGCGGAGTCCATGGCCGGATCTTACTGTCACGGTTCAGCTGGGCGAACCGTCGGAGTGTCTCTATAGAAAGAGTCTGTGGACCCTCTGGACCACCACTGGAATACTGGACCGCCACACGGAAACCCAGGAACACTGGAGTACTGACACAGAGAGGAATCCTGGAAACGCTGGAACACGGAGGAACACTAGGAAACACAGGAAAGCTTTCACTTCAAGAATACTAACGTGAAGATCTGGTAGAGAGTGAAGGGAGGTGCCGGATTATAAGGGTGCACCGGATTAGCCAACAATTATTAGGAGGACCCTTTAAATCAGGACGGGTCGGCGTGCGACCTAGACGGGACCACAGCCTGGAGAGGTAAGTACGGGCCGGGAGAACTGCACATAGCGGAGCACGGCTGTACCCACGATCCGTGACATGGATCGTGGGGTGACAAAAGGATTTACTTTTTCATGCTAAGCTTCCTCGTTGGACTCTTCCGTGAGTGCCGGTCCGCTACTTTTCCTATGTGTTACCTGACAGCTGAGGTTGGATTTGTTCCGTGCACCTGGGTGTTGTACATTCTTCAACACCTCGTGGAAGGTTGGGTGAGCTGGCGTTCTTTCTACCTAGGTGTAGTGTTTTTCATTGTTTGGACATAATTATTATTTCTACGCCAGGAAAATTAGAGTTAGTGACAAGTTCCCCCCCCATAATATTTCTTAGCACATAAAATGATAAATAAATGGGAGGGGTGAGCGGACGCACTTTCTGGAAGGTAAGACCCCCTGCAATTCTCCTCACTTTTATTCTCTCCCACTTCCCCCCTTAGCAGTCGCTTTTCCACTAATCAGCTCTGGTCTCCAAAAGCTTCTGACCTGCCAGTGACCTCACGACGCGTGAAAGGGGGTCCAGCCGGCGGGGGGTAGGACAGCGCAGAGGGTACCGGTCTCCACAGCAGCACACTTGCTCTAGCCACCAACTTTTCAAATGTAAGAAGTCGCTGGCTGCCTTTATTTCTACGCCATTAAAACTTTATTAAAACCCTCCCATGAAATTGTCTGAGAAACAAAGTGTAAACAAGCTACGGTCTCTGGGGGCTTATCAGCACATGGAGAGGAGGCAGCTATTGCAGCAATGAGGTAATCTGAGGGAGAGAGCAAAGAAACTACTGAACTTAGGTAACAAAGATAATAGGCAAAGTTGTTTTACATCCAAAGAGCTATTAATTTGTGGAAAAAAAAAAAAACCTTCACAGTTAATCTTTAAATAATCAACAAATTTTGGTACAGCCTTCACATCACCTGACCATACGAATGAAACATCGATGTATCGCCAAAAATGAATCGTCAATGTACCAAAAGACTTGATCCACAAAGTTATTGAAAAATCACTTCACAAATAATCACATCTGATGACAATTAATTTTGTACAATAATATGATTATTAGATTTTGAAAAATTGCCCCATAACATTATTTCACATGAGAATCTATTCTGCATCTGATCTCAGAAGACAAAAAGAAAAACAGACAGGAAACACACACACCTATGGGAGGCGCTATAATGTGTTATCAGGAGACCCTGCCGATGCACCGCTATATAGTCAGGCATCTATAGGACATGATAACATTATGTGGAGCCCTCAGCTAGTTATAGTGACCGAGGCTCCATCATATACATAGAAGAGAAGATGTAGCGGCTCAGTGAAGGAGGCGGTGAAGGTGTACAAGAGCCTGATGGGGTCACACAGCTCATAGAAGGACAGACGCCCGGCCTCATAGTCTAAGAAGACTCCAAAGGTCGGACATGAAGGATTTACATTGAGGTTTGATCTGACAGAGTTGTATAAAGCTTCATAATTTTCATCCTCCACATCCAAACACCAAGATTTTTCATTACATCCAGCACCAGACTTGTATCTTGTCTTCTCTATACTGGTATAGGCCACTCCGATGCTAAATGATCCGGTCTTGTTCCATTCCACCTCCCAGTAATGTCTTCCTGAGGAGAAGCCACATCTGCTTAGTACCTGCGGGTAATCCACAAACCTTCCAGGTGATTCTGGCCGGTTCTGTTCTTCTGCATTAGATGCCTTCTTGAGATCTATTAATACCTCCACATCTTTATGAGCCGTGTCCACATCCAGCAATATGTCTGGTACCTGGAACCCGAGTTCTGGTATTAGACTGTTGATAATATTCCTCATAGATCGGTGTAAGGTTAATAAGATCAGAACCTCATTCGGATCATCAGCTTTCTCATATTGGTAACTAATAGGAGCTGCTTCTTCTGTCATGTTCTTATCACTAAAGGTCTCTATTTGCTCTGATTTAGGTAGAACAGTTTTTGAATCAGACAAAGTTATTTCAACACTTCCTCGTCCGAACAAGTCCTCTTCTTCTCCCTCACCACATCCCGTAATGTCACTTTCTTGTAGGAGTCTTATTGGGTCGGTGACACGACACATCTCCTCTATGTCACGCATCTTCCTGCACAGCTCGTCCTCCTGTATTTCCAGCTTCTGGATCTGATCAGATATCTGGGACACAATCTCCTCCTCCTGCCTGGAGATCTCGCTCAACACTTTCTTTTCTGCCATTTCCACTGATTCCTTAATATCCATGAAGATCTTCCTGACGTTCTTCCTCTTATCGGAGGCTTTCTCCTGGATCTTCCCTTATGATTGAGCAGATTCTGGACTCTTGTCCGAATTTCTTCTTTTTGTGGGTTCAGTTTCTCCAGATATTTCCTCAGTTTCTTCTTCTCAGACGCGTCATCTAGAAGTTCCACCTGGTGTCCACGATGTTCACCCACCAGACAGCAGGACACACAGAGACAAACCGCGTCCTGGGGGCAGTAATATTCCAGAACCTTCTTATGTATTGGACATTTTTGTTTTTTAAAGGAGCCGGTGGGTTCTGTTAATGAATGATCCACTTTCTTGTTGTGGGCTGTCAGGTGGTCGTCACAGAGAGATCTCACACTGCAGACAGGACCTCACAGCCGGTACCTGAGACTTTATACAGTAAGTACAGAAGACTTTGGTCTCCTCCATATCAGGCTGAATAGATAAGAAACGCTCCACTATATTCCCCAGCTTCCTGTTCTTCTCCAGGGCCGGACGCTGGGGATATTCTGCTCTGCAGTCAGGACAGGAATATCCTCCAGCCGCCTCCTGTGCATCCAGCGCACTCACAATACACGAGCGGCAGAAGTTGTGACCACAGCTCAGGGATACGGGATCTGTATAGAGGCTCAGGCAGATGGAGCAGTCCATCTTCTCCCCGAGGTCATCATTTTCCATTCTGGAGAAGGAGAGAAGAAGGACTACGGTAACTACAAAGTACATAACAGCATATCATTGGCTTTGGTTGGATAAATATTCATGGATTCTCCATAAATTGAACATATTCCGGTTGAGGATCAGAGCAGCAGTACCACACAGAGGACACCTATAGAGGCAGGCGAGACCACGGCTTTGGGGATGGAGAGGAAAAGAGACCAGAGCCCGGGGACTAACTATTCATTCTACTTTCCAACTGTTATTTCTCTGTGTAACAAATTGTACTTCCTAGCGGAACATTTACTGGTGGGATAAATGGTGGAAGCGGATTATAAGACCTCTGATGCATGTATAGACATAGGTATCTATAGGGTAAAGTGCTCACAGCTTCCCAGGTGTGGGTCCTAGTGCGGACCATAGATACACAGCTCAGCAGGCAGTATCGCACAGGACGGGATTAGATACACAGCTCAGCAGGCAGTATCGCACAGGACGGGATTAGATACACAGCTCAGCAGGCAGTATCGCACAGGACGGGATTAGATACACAGCTCAGCAGACTGTATGATATTATTAGCTGCTGGGGGTTACACAGTTAAGTACTTACCTGCAGTTATTTTCTTACCAGTCTGATGATGTCCTGAACACTGAATTGTAATCACCTGACATAGACTGAGGAATCATGGGAAATGTAGTCTTTATCCACAAGCTCAGGGATCATCTGGACCTCAGCTCTTGGCTCTGGATTTCTGACCTATAGGACAAATATAGGCCTCCTTTGAAGCCTCCTACCTGGATATCCTAGACCCTTCCCCAAGTACCCGGAAAGATTTGACACTTACAACTGCGTGACGATGGATAACTAAGGCCACAGCAGCCGGTTTATTTAAAATAACATATAAAACAGTATATATATTAACTTTTATTAACATGTACAAATTAAATGCAATTCTAACAACCTGAAATGACAAAGCCTGAGAGGGGTGATTCCTAAGCGTTACCTGCTTACTCCCGCCGCACCGCGCCGGCTCGAGAGCTGACAAATATGTCACAGGTAACCATTCCCTCTGTACCCACCTCCGGGTGGGCCACTCTGTGTTAAGCGCACAGCAACATCTTTGTGCGAATAATTTTTTCCCCCGAGACACCCCACAAAGGCCTTATCCCGCGGCTGCGTGACAAGAAAACAACATATCTCTATATTTCTTCAAATAAAAGAACAAGAAAAAAGGGGGGGTAAAACTAAACAAAACAAAAACAAAAAAGGGCGGGCATCTTGATCCAGCGCCGGGGGTCCAAGAGGAAGTTGCACCGGTAAGGCCCAGCTTTTATCCTACACTCCCCTCCCCTATCCTGACCTCACTTCCTAACTCACTACCCCAACCCCTAACCCCTCCCTTACCTTAAACCCGGCCCAATTTCCCTCAGGTCAAGGCGGGCATACAGTTACGGCTCCGCCTGACCTCCTGCCCTTTTCTTCCATAATAGAAAATCCATCAGACAGCGCGGTCACCGTATCACAGATCATGGAGACTTTCTGTCAGATTGCTGATGGTTTTGGTGAAAATTTTTATTTTTCATATGAAACTACTCGTACCGTTACCTGTATTATCTGTTTTTGCAGATCTGATGTCAATGATATAATTGGCAATAACATAGGTCATAGGTCACATGATATATCGGATTGCACATTCTCTAAAATTGGAGGACACAGTACAGTCCGTTTTTTGGGAATTTCAATAGCACTGGACCTGACTAGATGACATCCAGGAATTGGACGTGCCTAGCGGAACGTATGACCGCGGCCAAACTGTGATACAATTATAATTGCCACATGTGATGACACCTGGAGGCTTTGGCCAAAATGCATATGTGTTTCATTTCGTATGCGTTTTGTGTTTTCCCACCTGTGGTTTGTTTCTCGGGTCTAGGGTGATAATTCCATTCCGTGCCCGGCCGTGCGCCCATACAGCAGTTTACCATCACATATGGGGTATCTGTACACTCGGAAGAAATCGGGAATCAAACTTTGCAGAGCTTTTCATCATTTAATGGTGAAAGTGTCATTTTTGGCCTAAATGAATGAATTTTCCCCCCCAAAAAAACTCATTAACGTATGGCTCACAGATAACCCTTAGGGCGCGTTCACACGTTCCGCATGCGTTAATCGCGATGTTAATGCGTGTGTTAACAATGCGTTAACACATGCGTTTTGTAAACGCAAGCGTTAACAGCTGTTTGATTAGGCAAATATCCCTTCAGCTGTAGCAATGCGTTTTTAAACGCATGCAGTAAACGCGACGTGTGACCGCACCCTCAGTTTCAGTTTTTACTTAAAAATTCAGGCAGTCCCCGGATTACATACAAGATAGGGTCTGTAGGTTTGTTTTTAAGTTGAATTTGTATGTAATTCGAAATCGTATACTTAATAATTGTAACCCCAGACAAAATGTTTTTGGCCTGTGTGATGATTGGTTTTGAAAAATGTTGGGTTGTCATCAGAACCAGGATTAACACTAAAGCTTCATTGCAGACACCTGTGATAACTGTTACAGCTGATTATTGTAGCCTAAGGGCGCGTTCACACGTGGCGTTTTGTCCTGCGTTTCATTGCGTTTATAACGCATTACAAAAGCTGAGGAGTGGTGATTTGCCTAATTACATTACTGTTAACATTTGTGTTTACACAACGTGTTAACAAATGTAATTAGTAATGTAATTAGGCACGCAATGAAAACGCAGGCCAAAACGCAACGTGTGAACGCGCCCTCATGCTGCGGTCACATGTGGCGTTTTGAACCCGTTTTTTGGCCCGTTTTTAAGCAGTCCCTTAGTAAACGCATGCGTTATTTGAAAATGCCCCCGTTTTTGACCAGTTTTAATTAAGATAATTGAGAAAAACAGACAAAAATGCATGCGTTATAAAAAAAAACTCATGCGTTTTTTTACGGACTTCTTAAAAACGGGCCAAAAACGGGTTCAAAACTCCACATGTGACCGCAACCTAAGGGTGGTGACACACATGCCATTTTTAGGCCGTTTTTGGGCCCTTTTTAGTTAGGCTGGTGCCACTCGCACCGCTTTGTCTGCGTTTGAAAACGCAGACAAAGCCATGCCTATTGGGGCGGGCCGCGGCCCGATCGCATCAGCGTTTTTATGGTTAATTTGCGTTAATTTAATGCAAAACACCGGCGGCTTGTTCCCGATCGCAGGCGTTTCCATAGAAACGCCAATGCGATCGGGCCGAGGCCAGGCCCAGTGGGCGCGGCTTTGTCTGCGTTTGCGTTTTCAAACGCAGACAAAGCGCTATGTGTGGCACCAGCCTAGGCTAAAGTAGAGTAACGCACCAACATCCAGAGGTCTATTTGTAACTAGGGTTTGTCTGTAAGTTGGGCGTTCTTGAGTAGGGGACTGTCTGTACATTTAGTTTTAAAAATATACATTGATATTATTAAAAATATCTGACTACCGTATTTTTTGGACTATAAGGCGCGCCGGATTATAAGGGGCACCTTTAATAAATGCCTGCTAAAACGTCTAGGTTCATATATAAGGCGCACCGGATTATAAGGATGAATGACCAGCAGGTGGCAGACCTGTGCACAGTGCAAGGCAGCTGTTGTCTGTAAGTACGGTTCATATATAATATATATCTATTTATTTCTGGGAGAATCAAAGGACTCTTTGTGCGCCTTATAGTCCGAAAAATACGATATTCAAGAAAAACCTACTGTGTAAGCATATGAATCCCAATCAACAAAGCAATCAGAAAAGCTACAACTTTATAAGACAATAAAAAAACATAACGTGATGTGGAGCCATCACCAGCCCCAGCTTGTTATATTATAGTGACCGAGGCTCCATTCCCCACATAGAAGATGGCATGTAGGGGCTCAGTGAAGGAGGTGGTGAAGGTGTACAAGTGCCTGATGGGGTCACACAGCTCATAGAAGGACAGACGCCCGGCCTCATAGTCTAAGAAGACTCCGAATGTTGCACTCCGAATTTTTTTCCTAAGGATTAATTTGGCTGAGTTGTGTAATGCTTCACATACCACACCGTCCACAACCAAGCACCAAGACTTATCGTTGTCCCCAGCACCAGACTCGTCCCCTTCCCTCCCTATACTGGGATAGGACACTCCGATGTCACATCTTTCTATCTGGTTGCACTTCACCTCCCAGTAATGTCTTCCTGAGGAGAAGCCGCTTCTGCTCAATACCTGGTAGTAATCCAGAAACCTTCCGGGTGATTCTGGCCGCTTTTGTTCTTTTTCCGATCCTGTTGCTATCTTCAGATCTTCTGATACCTCCACATATGTATAAGCAGTGTCTAGGTCCAGCAATATGTCTGGTACCTGGAACCCGAGACCCAATGTTACACTGGTCACAATATCCCTCATAGATCGGTGTAAGGTCAATGAAACTGGAACCTCATCCAGATCAATCTCAGAACTGAACTTCCGATTAACTTCTCCTGTGTCCTCATCATCGTCATCACCACACCCCGTAATGTCACTTTCTTGTAGGAGTCTTATTGGGTCAGTGATGTGACACATCTCCTCTATGTCACGCATCTTCCTGCACAGCTCGTCCTCCTGTATTTCCAGCTTCTTGACCTGATCAGATATCTGGGACACAATCTCCTCCTCCTGCCTGGAGATCTCGCTCAACACTTTCTTTTCTGCCGTTTCCAGTTGTTCCTTAATGCCTAAAAACATCTTACTGACGTTCTTCCTCTTATCGGAGGCTTTCTCCTGGATCTTACCCTTATGGTTGAGCAGATTCTGGACTTTTTTCTGAATTTCTGCCTTTTTTGGGTTCAGTTTCTCCAAATATTCCCTTAATTTTGTCTTCTTCTTCTCAGACGCCTCATCTAGAAGTTCCACCTGGTGTCCACGATGTTCACCCACCAGGCAGCAAAACACACAGAGACAAATCGCGTCCTGGGGGCAATAAAGCTCCACAACTTTCTGGTGGATTAAACATTTTTTGTTTTTGAAGGAGCCGGTGGGTTCTTTCAATATATGATCCATGCTCTTGTTGTGGGCTGTCAGGTGGTCATTACACAGAGAGATCTCACACTGCAGACAGGACCTCACAGCCGGTACCTGAGACTTTATACAGTAAGTACAGAAGACTTTGGTCTCCTCCATATCAGGCTGAGTAGATAAGAAACGCTCCACTATATTCCCCAGCTTCCTGTTCTTCTCCAGGGCCGGACGCTCGGGATATTCTGCTCTGCAGTCAGGACAGGAATATCCTCCAGCCGCCTCCTGTGCATCCAGCGCACTCACAATACACGAGCGGCAGAAGTTGTGACCACATCTCAGGGATACGGGATCTGTATAGACACTCAGGCAGATGGAGCAATCCAGCTCTTCTCTCAGCTCAGCAGACGCCATTGTAGTGTGAAGAAGCGGGAATCGAAAGTACTTTTTTTTTACATAAGGGCGGAGAGTTCCTGCAGGAGAATTAACCCCTTCAGTTCAAGTGATTGTGTTTGCTGCTGGTTCAGGAAGAGGAAGAAGCATTTAGCAGATACTTCTAAAGAAGATGTAGTGACTCCACCAGTTCATAGTACAAATTATTCCCAACAAGCAAATAGAAGAATGGAATGAATACAGAGGCCACAAAACCACAATATACAGGATAAACTCTGAGTGATATAGGAGGTCTCTCTCCACCTCCCCGATCTACTCAATGGCTCCCCACCCCTCACTTACATCTCTGTCTAACTTCATTGTGACCTGGGACTTGAATTGTCCATAATATCCCTGTTACAGTTTTGCCTTGTCAACATTTTATTTGTTCTTTTTCTGTTTCTCTGTAAAAATAAAAAATAACACCTTTAAGAGACAAAACAAGATGAGACCTGCACAAATGTCGCTGGACATTGAAAAACTCGATTCCTCTAAATTACAAAACATCAGACTTCACTGTTTGTTATGTTGCAGCATTTTGCTAAAATGACAAGACCACGGGATGCCTTGTCCTTATGTACCCACCATAGTGGCAAAGGGCGGGACCGGCGTCATGAAAACCGTGGGGTGGCCACAGCTTTATGACACAATATGAAGTTATAACAACAAAGCCGGCAAAACCTTGCCTTTAACTGGATCCCGACCTATAAGTAGCTTGCACGAATGCCGTAGTAAGTGGCGCCAAGATGATCATTGTTTCCAAGAGGGCAAGGCTTCCAACGGCAGCTGTGACACCTGAAATATCAAAAAACAAATAATATCCAAGAAAAAAATGGGGGGGGGGGGGATTTATCATAGCCGGCATATAATAGCAGCCACAACCTCCATGTATGGCTGAATACGACCACCAGCGTGACCACCAGACAAAACTACCAGTTCCCACCGTAAAAACCTGTTCCAAAGTTTTTAAAAAGTGAGCAGTAAGTAGCGGCAGCCTCGCCCCTGTATGCCCATATGTGGTGGAGGTGACGTAGTCGTTAACCCATGTCTCATCGTGTTGGATATTTGCATTTTATCTGAATAAAGGTGTCACGGTTCGGCTGGGCGAACTGTCAGAGTGTCTCTGTAGAAATAGTCTGTGGACCCTCTGGACCACCACAGGAATACTGGACCACCACAGGAAAACAGGAAAGCCACACGGACATAGGACCACCACAGGGAAACACAAGAAACCCAGGAACACTGAGGAACACTGAAGTACCGACACCAGAGGAATCCTGGAAGACTAGGAAACAAAAGAGGGCTTTCACTTCAGGAATACTAACTCACTTCACTCTCTGCACTTTAAATCAGGATGGGTCGGCGCACGTGTGCCCTAGCAGCGGGAGCACGCAGCCTAGTCTGAGGAGGCATGCGGCCGGGGGGGAAACGCTACATAGCGGAGCACGGGTGTACCCGCGATCCGCGACATGAAACGTGGGTACACCCGTCACAGTACCCTCCCTTTAGGGCACCACTTCTTCTTCAGCCCCCTCTTCTTCTTTCTCTCCCTCCTCCAATTCTTCTTAGTGACAGGACACCTGAGGAGGAGAGCAGGAACAGTGAAGACAGGACAAACCCTGATGATGTGCTTGGACCTGGCAGGGATCAATCTGAGGCTATCCTGCCAACTCTTGGGAGGCCGCAGGCCGGGGCGACCCTTAGGAGGCCACATGCTGGGGCGCTGGCTGGGTCGGCTCTTGGCACACTGAGAGACAAGCAGGGCAGGCGTGGAAGCTGGACTTGAGGTTGCTCTAACACGGACCGGATTTCTGCCAGGAACGTGGTAAGGGTAGCTGTGACCGGGTCTCCACGATCCCACAGAGGAGTAGCCCAGGACAGGGTATCTCCGGAGAGCAAACATAAGACAAACGCCACCTTACAACGTTCGGTGGCGAACTGGAGTGACATTAGTTCAATGTGCAGTGGGAAACAAAGCTCCTGCACAAATTGGGGTTGCCATCAATTTGTTAGGCATAAAAAATCCGGGTCCAGACTCTACTGCTGGAAAACATGGCAGGGTGACTGGAGCAACAGGAGGAGGAGCCACGGGAGCCTGCTGCAGGCATACAATCATCTGTCTAAGAGTGGCAGAGAGTCGGTCTAGAAGTTCCTTTTGGACAGCAATCTTTTGAGACTACTGAGCGACACTGCTGGGAAGGTCTGCCAGTAGCTGTTATGGATCCTTGGCACTGTCCATGGCTTTCGAAGGGCTCAAGACCTTGGCTGAGTCCATGGCCAGATCTTACCGTCATGGTTCGGCTGGGCAAACCTTCAGAGAGTCTCTGTAGAAAGAGTCTGTGGACCCTCTGGACCACCACAGGAATACTGGACCGCCACAGGAACACAGAAATGCCACAGGGAAACCCAGGAACACTGGAGTACCGAAACACAGAGGAATCCTGGAAACGCTGGAACACGGAGAAACACTAGGAAACACAGGAGGGCTTTCACTTCAGGAATACTAACTTGAAGATCCGGCAGAGAGTGAAGGGAGGTGCCGGATTATAAGGGCGCGCCGGATTAGAAAACAACAATTAGGAGGACCCTTTTAATCAGGACGAGTCGGCGCGCGGCCTGGACGGGACCACACCCTGGAGAGGTAAGTACGGGCGGCACGGTGGCGGAGTGAGTAGCACTTCTGCCTTGCAGCACTGGAGTCCTGGGTTCGAATCCCACTCAGGTCAACATCTGCAAAGAGTTTGTATGTTCTCTCCGTGTTTGCGTGGGTTTCCTCCGGGTACTCCGGTTTCCTCCCACACTTCAAAACATACTGTTAGGCTGTTTAGATTGTGAGCCCCATGGGGACAGGGACCAATTTGACATGCTTGTGCAGCGCTGCGTAATCTGTGTGCGCTATATAAATAAAGAATTATTATTATTATTATTACGGGCCGGGGGAACGGCACATAGCAGAGCAAGGGTGTACCCCCGATCCGCGACATGCTAAGCTTCCTCGTTGGACTCTTCCGTGAGTGCCGGTCCGCTACTTTTCCTATGTGTTACCTGACAGCTGAGGATGGATTTGTTCCGTGCACCTGGGTGTTGTACATTCTTCAACACCTTGTGGAAGGTTGGGTGAGCTGGCGTTCTTTCTACCTATGCGTAGTGTTTTTCATTGTTTGGACATAATAATTATTATTATTTCACTACTTCTACGCCAGGAAAATTAGAGTTAGTGACAAGTTCCCCCCCCATAATATTTCTTAGCACATAAAATGATAAATAAATGGGAGGGGTGAGCGGCCGCACTTTCTGGAAGGTAAGACCCCCTGCTATTCTCCTCACTTTTATTGTCTCACACATCCCCCCTTAGCAGTTGCTTTTCCACTAATCAGCTCTGGTCTCCAAAAGCTTCTGACCTGCCAGTGACCTCACGGCGCGTGAAAGGGGGTGCAGCCGGCGGGGGGTAGGACAGCGCAGAGGGTACCCTTCTCCACAGCAGCGCACTTGCTCTAGCCACCAACTTTTCAAATGTAAGAAGTCGCTGGCTGCCTTTATTTCTACGCCATTAAAACTTTATTAAAACCCTCCCATGAAATTGTCTGAGAAACAAAGTGTAAACAAGCTACGGTCTCTGGGGGCTTATCACCACATGGAGACGAGGCAGCTATTGCAGCAATGAGGTAATCTGAGGGGGAGAGCATAGAAACTACTGAACTTAGGTAACAAAGATAATAGGCAAAGTTGTTTTACATCCCAAGAGCTATTGATTTGTGGCAAAAAACCCTTCACAGTTAATCTTTAAATAATCAAAAATTTTGGTACAGGCTTAACATCTCCTGACCATACGAATGAAATATCGATGTATCGCCAAAATTGTATCGTCAATGTACCAAAAGACTTGATCCACAAATTTATTGAAAAATCACTTCACAAATAATCAATCACATAATCAATTAAATTTGTTCAATAATATAATTCCCGTATTAGTTTTTGAATAAATGCCCCATAACATTATTTCACATGAGATTTTATTCTGCATCTGATCTCAGAAGACAAAAAGAAAAACAGACAGGAAACACACACACCTATGGGAGGCGCTATAATGTGTTATCAGGAGACCCTGCCGATGCACCCCTATATAGTCAGGCATCTATAGGACATGATAACATTATGTGGAGCCCTCAGCTAGTTATAGTGACCGAGGCTCCATCATATACATAGAAGAGAAGATGTAGCGGCTCAGTGAAGGAGGCGGTGAAGGTGTACAAGAGCCTGATGGGGTCACACAGCTCATAGAAGGACAGACGCCCAGCCTCATAGTCTAAGAAGACTCCAAAGGTCGGACATGAAGGATTTACATTGAGGTTTGATCTGACAGAGTTGTATAAAGCTTCATAATTTTCATCCTCCACATCCAAACACCAAGATTTTTCATTACATCCAGCACCAGACTTGTATCTTGTCTTCTCTATACTGGTATAGGCCACTCCGATGCTAAATGATCCTGTCTTGTTCCATTCCACCTCCCAGTAATGTCTTCCTGAGGAGAAGCCACATCTGCTTAGTACCTGCGGGTAATCCACAAACCTTCCAGGTGATTCTGGCCGGTTCTGTTCTTCTGCATTAGATGCCTTCTTGAGATCTATTAATACCTCCACATCTTTATGAGCCGTGTCCACATCCAGCAATATGTCTGGTACCTGGAACCCGAGTTCTGGTATTAGACTGTTGATAATATTCCTCATAGATCGGTGTAAGGTTAATAAGATCAGAACCTCATTCGGATCATCAGCTTTCTCATATTGGTAACTAATAGGAGCTGCTTCTTCTGTCATGTTCTTATCACTAAAGGTCTCTATTTGCTCTGATTTAGGTAGAACAGTTTTTGAATCAGACAAAGTTATTTCAACACTTCCTCGTCCGAACAAGTCCTCTTCTTCTCCATCACCACATCCCGTAATGTCACTTTCTCGTAGGAGTCTTATTGGGTCGGTGACGTGGCACATCTCCTCTATGTCACGCATCTTCCTGCACAGCTCGTCCTCCTGTATTTCAAGCTCCTTGATCTGATCAGATATCTGGGACACAATCTCCTCCTCCTGCCTGGAGATCTCGCTCAACACTTTCTTTTCTGCCATTTCCACTGAATCCTTAATATCCATGAAGATCTTCCTGACGTTCTTCCTTTTATCGGAGGCTTTCTCCTGGATCTTCCCCTTATTGTTGAGCAGATTCTGGACTCTTGTCTGAATTTCTTCTTTTTGTGGGTTCAATTTCTTCTTCTTCTTCTTCTCCTCAGACGCCTCATCTAGAAATTCCACCTGGTGTCCACGATGTTCACCCACCAGACAGCAGGACACACAGAGACAAACCGCATCCTGGGGGCAGTAATATTCCAGAACCTTCTTGTGTATTAGACATTTTTGTTTTTTAAAGAAGCCGGTGGGTTCTGTTAATGAATGATCCACCTTCTTGTGGTGGGCTGTCAGGTGGTCATCACAGAGAGAGATCTCACACTGCAGACAGGACCTCACAGCCGGTACCTGAGACTTGGTGCAGTAAGTACAGAAGACTTTGGTCTCCTCCATATCAGGCTGAGTAGATAAGAAATGCTCCACGATGTTCCTCACCTTCTGGTTCTTCTCCAGGATGGGACGCTGGGGTTATTTTGCTCTGCAGTCAGGACATGAATATCCTCCAGCCGCCTCCTGTGCATCCAGCGCACTCATAATACATGAGCGGCAGAAGTTGTGACCACAGCTCAGGGATACGGTATCTGTATAGGCTCAGGCAGATGGAGCAGTCCAGCTCTTCCCTCAGATCAGCGGACGCCATTGTAGTGTGAAGAAGCGGGAATCAAATAGGATGGAGAGTTTCTGCAGGTGTATTAACCCCTTCAGCTCAAATGAGTTTACACCTGGTTCAGACTGAGAAAGAACGCCGCACATACTTAAGTTGTTCCTAGTACAGATTATTCCCCACAGACAAACTGAGGAATGAAAGCAGAGACTTCACAGCTGCAGTATATAGGATAACCGGGAGATTTAGGAGATCCCTCTCGGCTTCCCCGGGCTACTCCATGGTTTCCCTAAGCTATTTGTCCTTTCCCCCCCTGCCAGTAGAGATTAGAAACATTAGGAGAAAGACCGGCCTGTGAAGCTCACAGAAATAAGGAGAAGAAGAGAACTTCGGGCTCTCTGCTGGACAACGTACTAACGGGGGCCCTCTGCTGGACAACGTACTAACGGGGGCCCTCTGCTGGACAACGTACTAACGGGGGCCCTCTGCTGGACAACGTACTAACGGGGGCCCTCTGCTGGACAACGTACTAACGGGGGCCCTCTGCTGGACAACGTACTAACGGGGGCCCTCTGCTGGACAACGTACTAACGGGGGCCCTCTGCTGGACAACGTACTAACGGGGGCCCTCTGCTGGACAACGTACTAACGGGGGCCCTCTGCTGGACAACGTACTAACGGGGGCCCTCTGCTGGACAACGTACTAACGGGGGCCCTCTGCTGGACAACGTACTAACGGGGGCCCTCTGCTGGACAACGTACTAACGGGGGCCCTCTGCTGGACAACGTACTAACGGGGGCCCTCTGCTGGACAACGTACTAACGGGGGCCCTCTGCTGGACAACGTACTAACGGGGGCCCTCTGCTGGACAACGTACTAACGGGGGCCCTCTGCTGGACAACGTACTAACGGGGGCGCTCTGCTGGACAACGTACTAACGGGGGCGCTCTGCTGGACAACGTACTAACGGGGGCGCTCTGCTGGACAACGTACTAACGGGGGCGCTCTGCTGGACAACGTACTAACGGGGGCGCTCTGCTGGACAACGTACTAACGGGGGCGCTCTGCTGGACAACGTACTAACGGGGGCGCTCTGCTGGACAACGTACTAACGGGGGCGCTCTGCTGGACAACGTACTAACGGGGGCGCTCTGCTGGACAACGTACTAACGGGGGCGCTCTGCTGGACAACGTACTAACGGGGGCGCTCTGCTGGACAACGTACTAACGGGGGCGCTCTGCTGGACAACGTACTAACGGGGGCGCTCTGCTGGACAACGTACTAACGGGGGCGCTCTGCTGGACAACGTACTAACGGGGGCGCTCTGCTGGACAACGTACTAACGGGGGCGCTCTGCTGGACAACGTACTAACGGGGGCGCTCTGCTGGACAACGTACTAACGGGGGCGCTCTGCTGGACAACGTACTAACGGGGGCGCTCTGCTGGACAACGTACTAACGGGGGCGCTCTGCTGGACAACGTACTAACGGGGGCGCTCTGCTGGACAACGTACTAACGGGGGCGCTCTGCTGGACAACGTACTAACGGGGGCGCTCTGCTGGACAACGTACTAACGGGGGCGCTCTGCTGGACAACGTACTAACGGGGGCGCTCTGCTGGACAACGTACTAACGGGGGCGCTCTGCTGGACAACGTACTAACGGGGGCGCTCTGCTGGACAACGTACTAACGGGGGCGCTCTGCTGGACAACGTACTAACGGGGGCGCTCTGCTGGACAACGTACTAACGGGGGCGCTCTGCTGGACAACGTACTAACGGGGGCGCTCTGCTGGACAACGTACTAACGGGGGCGCTCTGCTGGACAACGTACTAACGGGGGCGCTCTGCTGGACAGTATACTAGTTGGAGAGGCTGCTGTGGACATGTTATTACAGAGTAGCCACTGCATTTCCCACCCTCGGCTTATACTCGAGTATCTACGATAATTGCAGCTGGTGTCCACAATACACACTTGCAGAGTATTGGATTTTTATTTTTTCTCACATCCAGGGAATTAATATTCTTGGAAAGTGTTTCCATCGGGTGGTCAGGATTCTTACCCTTAGCTTAGGGTAAGACACGTACCAGGTGCACACACAATCAGCAGGCACCTACAGAAAAGTGCAGACCTGGTTGAGATACTTGTGGAGAGGCTACTAGAGCCCACAAGGAAGCTGTCAGGATGTCTCTACCCTTAGTCGCCGCCATGACTTACCAGCTGAGGAAACCTCTACCTCGGGAAGTCCTAACATACTACAGAATCTGCAGAGACAAACGGCGAAAGAAGGACAAAAGGTGCAGCAAGAAGAAGGTGGCATCTGATCTGTGGACAATGGACTCTGTTTATCAAGAACTTAACATCCTACTGTGACCCAGGTGACTTATAGTTATACCCTCCAGTCGAAACATCCAATTGCTCCAGTATTTGGTGAAGTGGCCTCTGTTCTACAGACTATGAAGGTTCTGCCTCGACACACCCCAAGACTTAATGTACCTTTCCCAGATTTATTATTTTGGAGCACAATGATCATTTTTAGGTTGGCCAAAAGCCTGAACAAAGAAACCCTTGCCCAAAGTGGTCTACAGGTATGAGTTCCAACTTCTCAAGATACCTTAAGCTTTAGGGACAGTTTGGGCCGTTCACATCCCAAAGTAGCAGGAAGGTTGAGAGGTTGATTGGGACTCAAACAAATCCAAAAGGAAAGTGTGGAGACTGGGGGACCATGGATCGAGAATCTAACATTAACCTGTAACCCTTTCAGTAAAATCTAGGCCTGTAAAAAGAAAGGATTGCGTCCCTAGGAGGCTTTATTTGGTTTGGTTCCTAAGCGAGGATGTTGTTATTCACATTTTCCTCAAATGCCGTATGGGAGACGTACAGACTATATGATAACCGTAATATGATGACCTTCTAGGATCTCACAAGCTTCAACCTGGAGATTAGTTGATTATAAAGTGAGGAAGAGATGAGCCGGGATTTTATGAGGCCTCCCAGGTTCTGTTGACAACAAACATCTCTCACGACCGAACTGGATCCAGTTAAGTCGAGTGTCATTGCCTTTATGCCTGATTAAAGATTTGAGAGGGAATAATGATTGTCAGTCGGCCCTTAAAGGATTAGCACTATTTCTCTTGTGTGTCCTTTATTCTGTCTTTCATTGCATTTTGGTCCTATTTCAGGTTAAGTAGTCAACATCTAAGATTAGTGAGGATGTGTACGGATGATACGTCCCAAGAGGAGGAAGGTATGGAATCAAAAGACCAAGGTGAAGTCTACAACACCATCCAACCACCATCGGATGTGAACCCCTGGAGGTAGAGATAAAATCTGACTTCCCTTTGTGCAAGTCCAGTAAGAAGGCAGCTATCCACTAGGGATAAGTCGTTTCCCACCTGGTGAAGAGGAGATCCGCACTTTGGGACAGATTATTAGGCAGCTCCTGAATACTTTCAAAGAGGGAAACCGGTAATTACTCACCGGTAATTGTGTTTCCTTGAACCACGACAGCACCCAACCAGAGAGAGGGATCCGCCTCCAGGGACAGGAAACCCAGACTTCAAATTGTGCGGTACGCCCCATCTCCTTCAGTGGATTACAGAGACTGTATGGGACTTAATGTTCTTGATTAATTCTGACCACCGTATCATTCAGTATCACTTTCAATGAGAGAATCTCACACCTCTGTGACACACACCTAACGCTGAACACCCAAGTGTGAAAAGAATTTACAAGGGAGGGAATAACCAGGGTGCTGTCGTTGTTCTAGGAAACACAAATTACCGGTGAGTAATTACCGGTTTCCCCCTCTCACCACGACAGCACCCAACCAGAGAGAATAACATAGATGAAATCTTTAGGGAGGGATAACCGAAGAAAGAACTCTTCGCCCAAAGGAAAGTTCCTGTGCACCTACTACATTTAGCCTATAGTGCCTGTAGAAAGTGTGCGGAGAAGACCAAGTGGCAGCCTGACAAATCTGATTAACTGACACCTCTTTAAATTCTGCCCAAGAGGAAGAGACTGCTCTAGTGGAATGGGCTTTTAGACCTTCTGGTATCGGCTGACCGGCTGCTACATACGCGGAGCTAATGGCTTGCCTAATCCATCTAGCTATAACTACCGCTGAGGCCTCTTGCCACCAAAAAGAACAAAAAGACTATCAGATTTTCTCCAATCTCTAGTCCTATCCAAATAAAGCTCAATGGCCCTTTTAACATCTAATTTGTTAAACTCCCTTTCCCTATCCGTAGAAGGGTTACTACAGAAGGATGGGAGCCTGATCTCCTGGGATCTATGGAATCTAGAGACTACCTTTGGTAAAAAGGCCGGGTCTGTCATCAGAACTACCCTGTCATCCAAAATCTTGAGAAAAGGCGCTCTACAAGATAGAGACGATATCTCCCCAACCCTACGGGCTGAAGTGATTGCTACCAAAAATACGACTTTAATGGTCAACCACTTTAGTGAACAAGACTCCAGGGGCTCAAAGGGGTCTTTTATCAGATAATTTAACACCAGAGTGAGGTCCCAGGGGGGCACCGTACATCTCCTGAATGGGGTCATACGAGATGCCGCTTTTATGAACCGAGATATCCAGGGATGAGAGGCTAAAGGGGACTCAAACAGGGAGCTAAGGGCAGAAATCTGAACTTTAAGGGTGGCAGGTTTTAGGCCCTTATCTAATCCTGCTTGCAGGAAATCTAATATCTTAGCTATATTTGGATGAGCTAAGTCTATTTTATCCGGAGAACAAAAATCTGAGAAAAACTCTCCAGACCCTGAAATAGATCTTAGAGGTAACTACCTTTCTACTCCTCTGTAGGGTTGTAATTACCTTGTCCGAGAGGCCTTTTTCCCTCAAGATGCGCCTCTCAAATTCCAGGCCGTCAGATGGAGGTTCGCAATCTGCGGGTGGAATACTGGGCCCTGGGAGAGGAGATCGTGACTCTCTGGGAGGATCCAAGGGTCTGATATCGATAGATCTCTCAGTACTGAGAACCATGCCCTCCTGGGCCAGAAGGGGGCTATAAGAATAACTCTGGCCTGGTCTTGCCGTATTTTCTTCAGAACCCTTGGGAGAATAGACAGGGGTGGAAATGCATAGGCTAGGCTGAAGTCCCACTTGATTGAGAAGGCATCCAGACTCAAGGATCGGTCTCTCGGGTCTAGGGAGCAGAAGAGCCTGACCTGTCTGTTCTTTCTTGTGGCAAATAAATCTACCTCTGGTTGACCCCAGAGTCTGGTTATCTTGGAGAACACCCTCCGATTCAGGGACCACTCTCCTTGACGTAAGAGATGACGGCTTAGGAAGTCTGCCTGCAGATTGTCCTTGCCCCTTATATGTACTGCCGATATTGATCTTAGATTGGCTTCCGCTAACTCTAGAATCTGATCCGAGAGGCTCATTAAGGACCCGCTTCTGGTACCTCCCTGGCGATTCACGAACGCCACTGCTGTGACATTGTCCGAGGCAATCTTCAGGTCTGTCCCCCGAATCATCGGCAGAGCTTGTCTGATTGCCTGCAGGATGGCTTCTAGTTCTCTGTAATTTGAGGACTTCTTCCTGGATTCCTCGTTCCATGACCCCTGGAATAGGAGGCCCCTGACCTGGGCTCCCCAACCCGTAGAGCTCGCATCCGTAATCATGGATAGGGGGTTCTCCTCTCTCCAAGGCCTGCCTGCCTGGAGGTTCTCTTCTCTTAGCCACCATTTCAGGGAATCCAGGATCTGTTGGGGAAGAGTAATCCTCTGGTCCAAGGAGGACTGGTCCCCCCTCCAGTTCTCCAACATGAAGAGCTGTAAGGGTCTTGCGTGATACATCGCCCAAGGTACCCCTGGAATTGCAGCTGTAAAGAGACCCAGAGTCCTCATAATGTCCCTTATGGTAGGGGATGGTTGTCTGTACAGTTTCTCCACAGAGGCTACTATCTTCACCACCTTGTCCTGAGGAAGGAAAGATTTCTGCTGAGTGGAATCTAATGTGATGCCGAGAAATACCTTTGATCTGGCCGGAGTAAGGGAGGACTTCTTCAGATTTACCATCCAGCCCAGGCGATGTAGAATCTTCATTACCACCCTTATCAAAATCTGTAATTTCTCTGCCGAACCTGCGATCAGGAGGAAGTCGTCTAGATATGGCACAAAGGTGCCCTGATATTTTCGTATGTAGGCTCCCACTTCCGATATTAGTTTTGTGAAAACTCTCGGTGCTATCGCCACTCCAAAGGGTAGAGCTCTGAATTGGAGGTGCTCTATCTTGCCGTCCATCATCACTGCCACTCTCAGGAATCTCTGACTGTCCGGATGAATAGGGACGTGGTAATATGCATCCGCTAAGTCTATGGAAGCCATAAAACAATCCTGAAAGAGCAGGTTTACGGTTGACCTTATCGATTCCATCTTGAATTTTTCCACTTGTAGGTAGCAGTTTAGTGGTTTTAAATTTATAATGGTCCGGAATGTGCCGTCCGTTTTTTTTATAAGGAACAGGGTTGAATAAAATCCTGTCCCTCGATCTTGCAGTGGCACCCGCCGAAGCACCTCCTTTCCCAGTAAGGATCTTACTTCGGTCTCCAGAGCCTGTTTCTCTGCTCTTCCGGCCACTGAGGTTATCTTGAAACGCTGTGGGGGAGGGGATAGAAAAAATAATTTTAGGCCATCTTGTATGATCCCCAAAATCCTGAGGCCGGGAAAACATGAATCCCTTAGACTTCCTAGAGGATCGCCACCCCTCTTTCTTGTCTCCGGATCTCTGAGGAGATCTAAATCGCCTTGAGGGGCGAAAAAACTTCCTCTCTTGAGGCCTTGTACTAGGAAAACCTCTCTTCCTGTCTGCTGCCTTCTCCAAGATGTTGTCTAGTGCAGACCCAAATAAGAATTCCCCCTCACAGGGAATACTATACAGATGACTCTTAGATGGAAGGTCTCCTATCCAGTTCTTCAGCCATAAGGCCCTTCTGGCAGAATTAGATAAGGCCACCGATCTAGCTGATAACCTTAAGGCGTCCACCGAAGCATCGGCTAAGAAAGCAGAGGCTTTCTGGGCAGTGGTAACTTCAGAAATAAGATGTGACCTGGACGCCCCGGTCTTAATCTTTTCCTCCAGCCGGGAAAGCCAAACAAAAAGAGACCTAGACACGCATGTAGCCGCGACATTGGGCTTGAATGCGCCTGCTGCTGCTTCCCAGGAGCGCCTCAGGAAACCATCTGCTTTTTTATCCATAGGATCTTTAAGCACACCTGAATCCTCCACTGGAAGCGCACTCTTCCTAGAGACTTTAGAAACGGCAACATCTACCTTAGGTGCCTTGTCCCAAATCTCTGTCTCCTTCTCTGGAAAGGGATACTTCCTCTTCATTGCTTTAGGAATGAAAACCTTTCTGTCCGACTTGCGCCATTCTGCCTGGATAAGGGAGGAAATATTGTCATGGATGGGAAAAACCTTTCTCTTCCTTTCTCCTAGACCCTGGAACATAACATCTGTTACAGAGCGTTCCTCCTTTTCATCCTCCAATTCCATAGTTGATCTTACTAATTTAACCAGGTGATCAATATCTTCTATAGGAAACAGGGGTCTGCCTGACTTGTCTTCCTCCTCTGACTCCCCCGAACTAGGGCTAGAATCTTCAAATTGCCTGGAAGTGCCCGGGGAATTTTCTGACCTGAGAGATCGCCTTATTTCCTGCACAGAACTACGCACCTCCTGCTGGATTAGCATACGCATGGATTCAAACAAGGTCGACTGATCTTGTGCTAACAGGCGCTGAACACACTGGTCACAGTTAGGTTTTAAATAAGAGTCAGGCAGATTATCTCCACAGATTCTACATGCACGATGCTTAGACTTTACAGTGGCTTTCCCCTTACGAGAGTCTTCCCTCTAAAACAAGAATCACATAAGACATCATCAGAACCAGTTTAAAGGCATGGTAAGGCCACACTCACCAATCAGCGGACCATCCCCCTACTCAAACTTTACCGTAGCGGTGTCCACCGACTCTCTAGTTCATTAGAACTCATCTTATCAGTGGTGAGGGTATAGCTCCGTTCCATCCACGACTGGAGCAACTCCTGTGGCTGGCTGTGGGTGCTAGAAACAACACACAGGACTCCTGTGTGGGATCTCCTTTCAAAACTCCCGCCTCTGACGTCACACTCCACGTGGACGCTGAGCGGCGCGCCACTTCCGGTCCCTACCGGAAGTGGAGTCGGCGCCATTTTCTCGAAGACCACTGCGGTGGGGGAGGAACCTGCGCTAAGCCGCCCTCCTACACGCGCCTCCCTCCAGGATCGGAGGCGCGCCGGAGCCCGTCTGCACCCACAGACTGCGCTGCACCTCGCAGCATTCACACACGCACCCCGCCGAGTGAGCACCCTCCGGTAAGCCTCGGCGGGGGATCTTGTGCAGCCACCTGGGGGTACCTGGGAATCCCATTCCCCCCTTACCGCGACTCCTTGAGCCTCACAGAGACTCACTGGATCCCCCGTCAGAGACAGGAAACCACTGAAGGAGATGGGGCGTACCGCACAATTTGAAGTCTGGGTTTCCTGTCCCTGGAGGCGGATCCCTCTCTCTGGTTGGGTGCTGTCGTGGTGAGAGGGGGAAAACTTATTATTCTCAAGGTCATAGCACGAAGACGCCTTCATGTTCATATCAATATCTCCAACACGACCTTAAAGAGAGTGAACATCACGTTGCTTGTACCATGGAGACTGGAGCCTCATGTGTACGTAAATCACAATACGGTAGACAACATACGCGCCTTTCTGCGCATAGACGGAAACATGAGCAAATTAAGATCAGCCTATCACAACCAAGCACAGTACTGGAGAGGCTCCTCCTCCTTGTACCCTGTGGTTAAGTAATAAATTAGAGACCATTAGGGTCTGTGATTCTTTATGTACACATAATATTATATTGTAATATCCAATGTGTGAGACTGACTCCTCACCGCTGCCATCTGTTCTCCTGATATCAATGACTCTTATATCACTGATTAATGGTTGAGAAAAGAATAAATCGGGCCAGAAGTTATTTATTGGTCAATGAGCAGAGCCCTGGGGTCTAGAATACTGGGTCTTATCCAGGAATATGGTTGAGGATCCATTTCTGTGTCTTCAGAACTTATTAACCCCCCATGAACCATCCTGAAGGGTCAAGCAGCTGTGACTGATGTTACCTGAGCCCCATCCATAGGCGGCCAATACAATATCAAACACCGACCCTCAGCGACCAGCTGGCACATACAACAGATAGCCCAGCAACACGAAGGGTTAAACACACAATCAGTGACTTCAGAGACAATGCAGAGTCTTCAAGGCCCACCACATATCACCCACCGCCCCTGCTGGACCCACATACTGACAGTACAGGAGAATACATTTTTGTACCCAAAACAACATCTGTATTTCCCATTAAAAAGTTGAACATTCAAAGTTTTTAAAAGTAAACATTAAAAAAATCCCAACGAGCGTCTTGTGGCGGTTAAGTCATTAAATAGAGGGAACCGTAAAATCCAGATAAGGTCCTGAGCTGTGTGCAAAATGAATGGATCAGCAGGGCGGAGGAGCTGAGAACATGGTGCCCGTCCTCACCCGGGATCACCCGCTGCCTGGTGCCACAAGATGAACACTAGAGCCTCCAGGTCCGGACAGTACCAGACAGCAGCACCTGTGACACCACCATCACTGGTACCAGGACTTTCGACGATTTTTCCCTTGTGACCACAGAGGGAGGAGTTTATATGAGGACGCTGGACACCGGGACCCGGGTGGATCTGCCACGTTTTGGGACCACAATTCCGTCTTCAATCTTCTCCTCCTCTGACACCAAACCTGGAAGTGAAGACGACATTGGTGATGGGCCTGGACACATGTATAGGGGTTGTCTTAGGTTTGAGTGTTATCCTTTATGAACAGGATACAAGACAAGATGTAGATGGGTTCAACCACAAGGATCAACATCAATCATGTGAACAGGGGCATATCCCTCAATGCATGGAGCAGAAGGCGGAGTATGTGCCTGGCCGCGCCACTTACTATTTTTGGTAATATCTTAGTGCTGTGCTCCAACATCTGACAGTCCCACAGATAATGGAAGGTGCTGCACCCCATGTAAAGGGAATCCACGATCAGTATCCATCACGATAAACCAGGGACATAAAATTATTCTAATGAGAGGGTATTACCAGAACTCCTCTGTGGTGTAGCTTCACAGACTGTTACACTCATCAGGTGCACTTCCCCCCTTCCAATGAGATTACAGCGGGGAGAGGGAAGAGGAAGGGGTGTGACAGTGGAACATCCTGTGAAACTACAGCGCGGAGGGGCTCTGGTAACACCTTCCAGAGCTCTTCTGTTCCATTAGCATCATTTTATCAGTTGATTTTAGAAGGGAAAAGGTCATGGATAACAAATATTACCACAGTCACGGTGCCTGGATGTATGAGAAAGGTGTCTCCGGTTTATCATAATGGATTTTGGCAGTAGATATCCGTTAATCTGCTACACCATCCATTAAGGAGAAAGGGACCCAAACCCCTTAGACTCCAGCCTTCGGACCCCCATGTTATACCCGATTCTGAGATAGGAGAGCATTTAAAACTTGGGACAACCCCTTAAAGCTTCCATTAGGGTGTAATTCAAATAAAACATTCATAATTTACCCTACCGCTCCAGTCACAACCAGAGCTGCATTCACAATGCTTCCTGTAGTCAGCAATGAGTCTAGTACAGGTGTAGGTGTGAATGTCAGGTGTGATCTATGTTATATTTATACGAGTCATAGCTCATGGAGCCCCTTGTCGCAGCGGTTGGATGAGTTGTTGGTCTGTTGCAGCCTTCTCCTCTGCGGACGGCACGCTCTCCATACCTATTCCCGTATACGCACCTTCCGATACCATTTCCGCCTTTTTCCGATCCTTTTCAATAAAGAGGGAAGTGGCCAAGAAGAAGCCTCCCCCCAGAGCGGCTACGAAAGCGCAGAGCATGAGCGCGTACTCCAGGCTGCGGAACGTCAGGACGGACGAGTCCGGCTTCCCTCTGCGGATCCCGTCAGATATCTGGGGATGGATACATACAATGGGTTACACTTTGCATATTTGGATGCATTATAAGTGGGGTTCAGTGAGAGGACCCCCCTGTTTCTGTACTCACCAGCCCGATGAGGTAGGGGCTCCCGGCATCTCCCAGCAGGTGGGACACCATGATCTGCATGGCCTCGGCTGTGGAGCGTCTGGTGGGAATCACCACGTACTGAAAGGAGAGGACACTGTCAGCTATGGGGGGACCTATGAGCATAGCACCTAGGGACTACCCTGCCCCTAAGGATCACTCACCAGGAGCATGTCCGCCACAATGGCCCAGTTCAGGGACAGAAGTGTCTCCCCGATAAAGATGAAAACCTGCAAGGAAGAAGAAACACCCTGAATGAGTCTGCGGGGGCAGCACAGGAGATGATCGGTCACTATGGATCAGTCGAGACTGGCCGGGCTCATACTCACGTAGGTGGCCACCAGACTGGTATCAGCGAAAACCAGCGCCAGGTACAGGAAAGGGGCGGAGCTCAGCATTCCACAAGCACAGACTATGGGGTCCGCGCGGGGGTTCACTTTGCGGTATCGCTTGCTGATCTCTACCCCGGCTCCAACTCCTAAGATGCCAGTGACTACGGTGATCAGCCCAAAGATCAAGCTGCAAGGGAAGGGGGGGGACACATAAACCAGTGCGGGGTCCCCAGGAGTGTTCATACAACAGGATAGACATGCCCTGCCCCCTACAAGATTGTGTCTGTGCTGAAGAGGCGGGATCTGTACATGAGAGCTCCACTGCAGGATCAACTAGTTACGTCTGCTCTAAAGGGACATGCTCTGGACATGTGCTCCACTGCAGGATCAACTACTTATGTGTGCCCTAAATGGATATTGCTCTATACATCTGCTCCACTGCAGGATCAGCTACTTATGTCTGCCCTAAAGGGACATGCTCTGTACATGTGCTCCACTGCAGGATCAACTAGTCATGTCTGTTCTAAAGGGACATGCTCTGTACATGTGCTCCACTGCAGGATCAGCTACTTATGTCTGCCCTAAAGGGACATGCTCTGTACATGTGCTCCACTGCAGGATCAACTAGTTATGTCTGTTCTAAAGAGACATGCTCTGTACATGTGCTCCACTGCAGGATCAACTAGTTATGTCTGTTCTAAAGGGATAGGCCCTGTACATGTTTCCCCTCGAGAAGTGATTGCAAAGGTCTGCTCTGGATGGATGGGATAAGTATATGAGCAATGCATCCCAAGCTGTACATGTTCTCCCCTGCAAATAGACAGCACACAGCTGCTCTGGAGGGATCTGTTACATGCATTTTCTCCCATACAAGATGATCTTTTCATGACGGCTCCAATCCTACAGGATCAACTAATAATGTCTGTTCTTAATGTCTGTACATGTGTCCCCTGCAGAATCGATGACTTGTGCATTTTCTGAAGGTCAAGTATCCAAGCATCATGTCCCATACAGAATTATTTGTTCTGAAGGGAGGGGTTCTGCTCATAGGATCCATTTCTGCATATCTGCCCCCAGCACACGTCTATTAGCTGCAGCCTCTGTATATGTATTGCCCTCCTAGTTGTAGATCACACCTGATGTCAAGGGAACAAGAATAACCCCTGCAGCAGGTCCCTGGCACCCCCCCCATAGTAAAGCGCAGGGCAGGTGTGCACAGTCCCTACCTGTCATCGTAGTTACATATAGGCGTCTCACATGGCTCAGTCTTGTACAGGACAATCCGCGCTCGCATCAGGTAAGAGGGAGCCCAGAGGGCGAGGGCTCCAGTCACAAACGCCACTGTTGTGAATCCAAGCGTAGAAAGCATGAAGCTCGGACTATGAGAGAGACAGGGACAGGTAAGTGACTGCACGTGGCAGGGGAACATATAGGACTACATGGAGACACCCACTTCTTCACCAACGCCTTCAGATCGGACACGTAAGTGGTGGAGCTCAGCGGTTTGTCCGTTTTCCTCTCTACAGCTCCTCTGGGAGGCTCCTTCACAATAAATCCCAGCAGCAGGATGGCAATGAGGCCCAGGCCTGGGGTCACCTGTCACAGGGAGGACGAAACAATCACATGTAAACCTTATACTTGTTATCCATGGCCTCCTGCCATCTAAAAATCAACTTTTATAATTATTCTAATGAGCCTGAAGGCTTCTGGGGGCGTTACCAGAGCCCCTTTGTACTGTAGTTTCACTGTGCAGGAGCACTTTCCCCATCTAACTGGGTGAGATTTCATCAGGCAGAAAGATGGGGAAGTGCTCCTGCACAGTGTAACAGCCTGTGAATCTACAGAATTAAGGGGTAACACCCCTAGGAGCCCTTCTGGTTCATTAGCATAATTATAAAAGTTGATTTTAGAAGGAGCAAATATAAGATTACCAGAGTCCCGGTGCCTATGATTCTATGTCTGGCGGATCTCTGCAGCTTTGTTACCTAGCACAGTGCCGTACGTTATACGGTGGCCATGCTTCGTATTGCAGCTTAACCTTAATTCACTTGAATGGGAATTATCAACTTCAAAACAGGTGATATTAATAATGACTGATACCAAATTCAGACCCCAAAAGTATTATAATAATGAAGAACCCCTGCACTCACCCGCAACGCCCAGTGCCAGTCTCCAGCGACGCTCGTCACCTTGGATCCTGCAATGTATCCGAGGCCACTGTAAAAGAATTATAGTCTCATTTACATACGCACAAATATTTCCTGCTCAGGAGTCTGGGAAAGCTGTGTGAGGAGCTGAGAGGACAGGGGAGCCCCAGATGGGACGTCACCAAGGACAATGTCCATCTCTTTCGCATACGGTTTGTTACAATATGTCAGTAAAATGTATCAGTCTACACCATTGACTTCACATAGAATTTACAAGACTAGATCCCATTGTTACAAACCCTCAGCGCTACAAGTTGTGGAGACTCACCAACCCACTGGAATGGCAAAGTAGAAGATGGACAACATGCGGCTGCGCTTGTCTGCCACAAAGAGGTCAGCGATGATGGTGGGGGCGATTGTGGAGTAACTGGCCTCTCCCACTCCGACCAATCCTCGTGTGAGGAGGAAGAGGGTAAAATGCTAGAGGAGAAGGGAAAGAAGAAAGTTATTAATCATCCTGTAACTTCTCCTAGAAGCAGTGCCACACCTGACTGCTGGCCACGTCCGGCATTGCAGCTCTGCTCCATTGTGGTAAATACGACTGAGGTGCAGTACCACCCATAACCTGTGGACAGTTGTGGAGCCGTTTCGGGGAGAATACAGTCACCCAGGACCCGCTAGTGTTCGTTACTTGGAGACGTTACCTCCTTGGGGATGAAGGAGCTGCACAGGGTGATGATGGACCAGAAGGAGATCCCGAAGCACATAATATATTTCCTGTTCCAGCGATCGCCCAGGTATCCGAACACGGGGGCCAGCAGCATGTAGCTGCAGATGAACACTGGAGGGCGAGAGGAGACGCTGCATTAGACCTGGAAACCATCAACACGTAGGCGGCTGTCTGATCTCAGCACCGCTCACCCCATCATCTTACCGCCTCATCTAGCCCCTCACCAGGGCGTCTTCCTCCTTACCTGTTTGCACCAATCCTGAGGAACTGTCCTTGATTTGGAAAGCGTGCTCCAGGTCCGGGAGGACTCCTGCAAAGAAGAAACCTCCATTACATAAGTTCAGCAGGGGCAGCATTAAAAGGGATGGTACCTACTGTATGGGCAAGTTAGAAGGTTCACTTTACAGCACAAAGAAAATAGTATGTAAACTAGAAAAGCCCTTTGAGTGATCCGGCCCTTTAAATATTTGGAAAATCTTATGTTGAGTAGAAAGATCTCAGGGCAGAGGACAAGTGATGGCTCTTATGATAAGAAGGTTTGCTTAGTGGCTACTGTGTTTGTTATTTGGAGGAGGAGAAGGGGGTTGCTGGATGATATGGTTCCCCTGCCCCCACCTACCGGCCACCGTGAAGCGATCCATGTAGTTGAGCAGGTTGATGTAGAAGAGGACCCCCACAATGGTGACGGAGCGTCTGTAGGAGATGCCGGTCAGGGAGTGCACGTCCCGCTCCTCGGAGCCGTCATCGTCGTCCACGTCCCCCACCACACGCGCGGGAGCCCCCGTAGCTTTTACCTCATCCACGTCATCTGCCTGGGTCAGGAAGGGGGTGGAGTCAGCGTGGTCGTGGCGGGACGCCATCTTGTCAGGACCCAGACTATAAATACTGGATACAACATGGAGATCAAGTTATAAAAGAGTAAACCCCAAAATCTGAGCAGATAGATAATACACCCCGAGATCTCACACACAGATCACCCTGATCCAATGCTACAGGAGACGGATCTGGAAACCATCAGAAAGCAGGTTCTGTACATGTACATATTCAGAGCTCGGGCCCAATGATGTCATTATTACATACTAATCATATCCCCTGTTACAGACGTGTTGTATGTGTTAGTACGACGCTGTGGTGTGTAATGTACCCAAACATACAGCAGGTCATGCACATGACATACCCCAAAACACCAGCTCCAGATGATGGAAGATGCGAGAGGTTACCAATGTCCGGCAATGGCAAAGAACCACACAATGTGACGCTGTGATCGGAGGAAAACAGTTTCATATCTTCCATATATAACGGTTACTGTCAGTGGGTCGATGTTACGTCCTGGTGTGCAGAATATTTCTATCAACATTGAAGGTCAAAAAAGTTTATTCATGTCCGGCTCTGGATGATAGGGGGGGGGGGGAATGTTTTATTAATGTTTTCAAGGATTCCTCCTCCACCAAATAAAGATAATGTAATCAATTAACCCTTTTTATAGGACCAGAGCCTGCAGACTGTAAGTTGTGTGGTTCCTCGGCTCTGGTGGACATTAGTGACCTCTCAGCGCTTCTCCCCAAACTGAGCTTGTCTCCGATTTACTTATGGCGATTACATCTACATGTGCGCAGGTCCATATCAAGAAGAGGACAATCCCCGGGTCACAGTCTCCTCTGCACGTTAGCTGTGAGTGCATTCACCAGCTGCTCTACTGTCCATTTACAGGCTCTACCACTAATCCCCATTGTAAGCAAGGTAGTTTCTTAACCTGAATAGTCCATGTATGTCCGCCTGTCCTGTATACTCAGATGTGTATAATACATTCTCCCTGTATACCCTGTGTAGGTAGTAGCTGCTCCCGGTATATGGCTATATCCTGTATACCCTGTGTGGGTAGTAACTACTCCCTGTATATAGCTATATCCTGTATACCCTGTGCGGGTAGTAGCTGCTCCCTGTATATAGCTATGTCCTGTATACCCTGTGTGGGTAGTAGCTGCTCCCTGTATATAGCTATGTCCTGTATACCCTGTGTAGGTAGTAGCTGCTCCCTGTATATAGCTATATCCTGTATACCCTGTGTGGGTAGTAGCTGCTCCCTGTATATAGCTATATCCTGTATACCCTGTGTGGGTAGTAACTACTCCCTGTATATAGCTATATCCTGTATACCCTGTGTGGGTAGTAACTACTCCCTGTATATAGCTATGTCCTGTATACCCTGTGTAGGTAGTAGCTGCTCCCTGTATATAGCTATATCCTGTATACCCTGTGTGGGTAGTAGCTGCTCCCTGTATATAGCTATATCCTGTATACCCTGTGTGGGTAGTAACTACTCCCTGTATATAGCTATATCCTGTATACCCTGTGTGGGTAGTAGCTGCTCCCTGTATATAGCTATGTCCTGTATACCCTGTGTAGGTAGTAGCTGCTCCCTGTATATAGCTATGTCCTGTATACCCTGTGTAGGTAGTAGCTGCTCCCTGTATATAGCTATGTCCTGTATACCCTGTGCGGGTAGTAGCTGCTCCCTGTATATAGCTATGTCCTGTATACCCTGTGTAGGTAGTAGCTGCTCCCTGTATATAGCTATGTCCTGTATACCCTGTGTGGGTAGTAGCTGCTCCCTGTATATAGCTATATCCTGTATACCCTGTGTGGGTAGTAACTACTCCCTGTATATAGCTATATCCTGTATACCCTGTGTGGGTAGTAGCTGCTCCCTGTATATAGCTATGTCCTGTATACCCTGTGTGGGTAGTAGCTGCTCCCTGTATATAGCTATATCCTGTATACCCTGTGTGGGTAGTAGCTGCTCCCTGTATATAGCTATATCCTGTATACCCTGTGTGGGTAGTAGCTGCTCCCTGTATATAGCTATGTCCTGTATACCCTGTGTGGGTAGTAGCTGCTCCCTGTATATAGCTATGTCCTGTATACCCTGTGTGGGTAGTAGCTGCTCCCTGTATATAGCTATATCCTGTATACCCTGTGTGGGTAGTAACTACTCCCTGTATATAGCTATATCCTGTATACCCTGTGTAGGTAGTAGCTGCTCCCTGTATATAGCTATGTCCTGTATACCCTGTGTGGGTAGTAGCTGCTCCCTGTATATAGCTATGTCCTGTATACCCTGTGTGGGTAGTAGCTGCTCCCTGTATATAGCTATGTCCTGTATACCCTGTGCAGGTAGTAGCTGCTCCCTGTATATAGCTATATCCTGTATACCCTGTGCGGGTAGTAGCTGCTCCCTGTATATAGCTATATCCTGTATACCCTGTGTAGGTAGTAGCTGCTCCCTGTATATAGCTATATCCTGTATACCCTGTGTGGGTAGTAGCTGCTCCCTGTATATAGCTATGTCCTGTATACCCTGTGTAGGTAGTAACTACTCCCTGTATATAGCTTTATCCTGTATACCCTGTGTAGGTAGTAGCTGCTCCCTGTATATAGCTATATCCTGTATACCCTGTGTAGGTAGTAGCTGCTCCCTGTATATAGCTATGTCCTGTATACCCTGTGTGGGTAGTAGCTGCTCCCTGTATATAGCTATATCCTGTATACCCTGTGTGGGTAGTAGCTGCTCCCTGTATATAGCTATATCCTGTATACCCTGTGTGGGTAGTAGCTGCTCCCTGTATATAGCTATATCCTGTATACCCTGTGTGGGTAGTAGCTGCTCCCTGTATATAGCTATGTCCTGTATACCCTGTGTGGGTAGTAGCTGCTCCCTGTATATAGCTATATCCTGTATACCCTGTGTGGGTAGTAGCTGCTCCCTGTATATAGCTATGTCCTGTATACCCTGTGTGGGTAGTAGCTGCTCCCTGTATATAGCTATGTCCTGTATACCCTGTGTAGGTAGTAACTGCTCCCTGTATATAGCTATGTCCTGTATACCCTGTGTGGGTAGTAGCTGCTCCCTGTATATAGCTATGTCCTGTATACCCTGTGTGGGTAGTAGCTGCTCCCTGTATATAGCTATGTCCTGTATACCCTGTGTAGGTAGTAGCTGCTCCCTGTATATAGCTATATCCTGTATACCCTGTGTGGGTAGTAGCTGCTCCCTGTATATAGCTATATCCTGTATACCCTGTGTGGGTAGTAACTACTCCCTGTATATAGCTATATCCTGTATACCCTGTGTGGGTAGTAACTACTCCCTGTATATAGCTATGTCCTGTATACCCTGTGTAGGTAGTAGCTGCTCCCTGTATATAGCTATATCCTGTATACCCTGTGTGGGTAGTAGCTGCTCCCTGTATATAGCTATATCCTGTATACCCTGTGTGGGTAGTAACTACTCCCTGTATATAGCTATATCCTGTATACCCTGTGTGGGTAGTAGCTGCTCCCTGTATATAGCTATGTCCTGTATACCCTGTGTAGGTAGTAGCTGCTCCCTGTATATAGCTATGTCCTGTATACCCTGTGTAGGTAGTAGCTGCTCCCTGTATATAGCTATGTCCTGTATACCCTGTGCGGGTAGTAGCTGCTCCCTGTATATAGCTATGTCCTGTATACCCTGTGTAGGTAGTAGCTGCTCCCTGTATATAGCTATGTCCTGTATACCCTGTGTGGGTAGTAGCTGCTCCCTGTATATAGCTATGTCCTGTATACCCTGTGTGGGTAGTAGCTGCTCCCTGTATATAGCTATGTCCTGTATACCCTGTGTGGGTAGTAGCTGCTCCCTGTATATAGCTATATCCTGTATACCCTGTGTGGGTAGTAACTACTCCCTGTATATAGCTATATCCTGTATACCCTGTGTAGGTAGTAGCTGCTCCCTGTATATAGCTATGTCCTGTATACCCTGTGTGGGTAGTAGCTGCTCCCTGTATATAGCTATGTCCTGTATACCCTGTGTGGGTAGTAGCTGCTCCCTGTATATAGCTATGTCCTGTATACCCTGTGCAGGTAGTAGCTGCTCCCTGTATATAGCTATATCCTGTATACCCTGTGCGGGTAGTAGCTGCTCCCTGTATATAGCTATATCCTGTATACCCTGTGTAGGTAGTAGCTGCTCCCTGTATATAGCTTTATCCTGTATACCCTGTGTAGGTAGTAGCTGCTCCCTGTATATAGCTATATCCTGTATACCCTGTGTGGGTAGTAGCTGCTCCCTGTATATAGCTATGTCCTGTATACCCTGTGTGGGTAGTAGCTGCTCCCTGTATATAGCTATGTCCTGTATACCCTGTGTAGGTAGTAACTGCTCCCTGTATATAGCTATGTCCTGTATACCCTGTGTGGGTAGTAGCTGCTCCCTGTATATAGCTATGTCCTGTATACCCTGTGTGGGTAGTAGCTGCTCCCTGTATATAGCTATGTCCTGTATACCCTGTGTGGGTAGTAGCTGCTCCCTGTATATAGCTATGTCCTGTATACCCTGTGTAGGTAGTAACTGCTCCCTGTATATAGCTATGTCCTGTATACCCTGTGTGGGTAGTAGCTGCTCCCTGTATATAGCTATGTCCTGTATACCCTGTGTGGGTAGTAGCTGCTCCCTGTATATAGCTATGTCCTGTATACCCTGTGTGGGTAGTAGCTGCTCCCTGTATATAGCTATGTCCTGTATACCCTGTGTAGGTAGTAGCTGCTCCCTGTATATAGCTATGTCCTGTATACCCTGTGTGGGTAGTAGCTGCTCCCTGTATATAGCTATGTCCTGTATACCCTGTGTGGGTAGTAGCTGCTCCCTGTATATAGCTATGTCCTGTATACCCTGTGTGGGTAGTAGCTGCTCCCTGTATATAGCTATGTCCTGTATACCCTGTGTAGGTAGTAGCTGCTCCCTGTATATAGCTATGTCCTGTATACCCTGTGTGGGTAGTAGCTGCTCCCTGTATATAGCTATGTCCTGTATACCCTGTGTAGGTAGTAACTGCTCCCTGTATATAGCTATGTCCTGTATACCCTGTGTGGGTAGTAGCTGCTCCCTGTATATAGCTATGTCCTGTATACCCTGTGTGGGTAGTAGCTGCTCCCTGTATATAGCTATGTCCTGTATACCCTGTGTGGGTAGTAGCTGCTCCCTGTATATAGCTATGTCCTGTATACCCTGTGTAGGTAGTAGCTGCTCCCTGTATATAGCTATGTCCTGTATACCCTGTGTGGGTAGTAGCTGCTCCCTGTATATAGCTATGTCCTGTATACCCTGTGTGGGTAGTAGCTGCTCCCTGTATATAGCTATGTCCTGTATACCCTGTGTAGGTAGTAGCTGCTCCCTGTATATAGCTATGTCCTGTATACCCTGTGTAGGTAGTAGCTGCTCCCTGTATATAGCTATGTCCTGTATACCCTGTGTAGGTAGTAGCTGCTCCCTGTATATAGCTATGTCCTGTATACCCTGTGTAGGTAGTAGCTGCTCCCTGTATATAGCTATGTCCTGTATACCCTGTGTGGGTAGTAGCTGCTCCCTGTATATAGCTATGTCCTGTATACCCTGTGTAGGTAGTAGCTGCTCCCTGTATATAGCTATGTCCTGTATACCCTGTGTAGGTAGTAACTGCTCCCTGTATATAGCTATGTCCTGTATACCCTGTGTAGGTAGTAACTACTCCCTGTATATAGCTATATCCTGTATACCCTGTGTGGGTAGTAGCTGCTCCCTGTATATAGCTATGTCCTGTATACCCTGTGTGGGTAGTAGCTGCTCCCTGTATATAGCTATGTCCTGTATACCCTGTGTGGGTAGTAGCTGCTCCCTGTATATAGCTATGTCCTGTATACCCTGTGTAGGTAGTAGCTGCTCCCTGTATATAGCTATGTCCTGTATACCCTGTGTAGGTAGTAGCTGCTCCCTGTATATAGCTATGTCCTGTATACCCTGTGTAGGTAGTAACTGCTCCCTGTATATAGCTATGTCCTGTATACCCTGTGTAGGTAGTAGCTGCTCCCTGTATATAGCTATGTCCTGTATACCCTGTGTGGGTAGTAGCTGCTCCCTGTATATAGCTATGTCCTGTATACCCTGTGTGGGTAGTAGCTGCTCCCTGTATATAGCTATGTCCTGTATACCCTGTGTGGGTAGTAGCTGCTCCCTGTATATAGCTATATCCTGTATACCCTGTGTGGGTAGTAGCTGCTCCCTGTATATAGCTATGTCCTGTATACCCTGTGTAGGTAGTAGCTGCTCCCTGTATATAGCTATGTCCTGTATACCCTGTGTAGGTAGTAGCTGCTCCCTGTATATAGCTATATCCTGTATACCCTGTGTGGGTAGTAGCTGCTCCCTGTATATATCTGTGCCATTGATACTCACTCAGAATCTTTTCGGTAATCACTGTCCCCCATCTCCTCTCGCTCCGGTCCTAACCCGACTACTAACCATTATAATCACAACCTCAGGAGCGCCCTGGATGAGGTGGCGCCTCCCTCAGTCCCAACATTTCAACTTTGGCACACGCCCCAATCCCGTTTCCTCCGGCAGGGCTCCAGGATTGCCGAACGTCTGTGGAGAAAATCGCGCACTTCTACTGACTTTCTACACTTCAAATTCTTGCTTAGAACTTATACCTCTGCCCTTCAGCTCATCATCTGTCACTGATCTCACATCCTCTCTCCCTAACTACCCCAGAAGCCTCTCCCATACTCTGCACTCCTTACTAACACCAAAGGTGCAGCCACCGCTCACAGACCTCGGGGCTGACCATCCGGCCCCTACTTTATAGAGAAAATCGACTGTATAATTTCCCAATCCCCTTCCCTCTGGTGCCTTACCTTGTTCACTCTCTTCCTTTGAGTCGCTCACAGAGGAAGAAGTGTCCAGGCTCCTTTCCTCTGCTCTCCCCCCGTCCCCTGGCCCCACTACCTGCATCAGTGACCCCGTCCCCTGGCCCCACTACCTGCATCAGTGACCCCGTCCCCTGGCCCCACTACCTGCATCAGTGACCCCGTCCCCTGGCCCCACTACCTGCATCAGTGACCCCGTCCCCTGGCCCCACTACCTGCATCAGTGACCCCGTCCCCTGGCCCCACTACCTGCATCAGTGACCCCGTCCCCTGGCCCCACTACCTGCATCAGTGACCCCGTCCCCTGGCCCCACTACCTGCATCAGTGACCCCGTCCCCTGGCCCCACTACCTGCATCAGTGACCCCGTCCCCTGGCCCCACTACCTGCATCAGTGACCCCGTCCCCTGGCCCCACTACCTGCATCAGTGACCCCGTCCCCTGGCCCCACTACCTGCATCAGTGACCCCGTCCCCTGGCCCCACTACCTGCATCAGTGACCCCGTCCCCTGGCCCCACTACCTGCATCAGTGACCCCGTCCCCTGGCCCCACTACCTGCATCAGTGACCCCGTCCCCTGGCCCCACTACCTGCATCAGTGACCCCGTCCCCTGGCCCCACTACCTGCATCAGTGACCCCGTCCCCTGGCCCCACTACCTGCATCAGTGACCCCGTCCCCTGGCCCCACTACCTGCATCAGTGACCCCGTCCCCTGGCCCCACTACCTGCATCAGTGACCCCGTCCCCTGGCCCCACTACCTGCATCAGTGACCCCGTCCCCTGGCCCCACTACCTGCATCAGTGACCCCGTCCCCTGGCCCCACTACCTGCATCAGTGACCCCGTCCCCTGGCGCCACTACCTGCATCAGTGACCCCGTCCCCTGGCCCCACTACCTGCATCAGTGACCCCGTCCCCTGGCCCCACTACCTGCATCAGTGACCCCGTCCCCTGGCCCCACTACCTGCATCAGTGACCCCGTCCCCTGGCCCCACTACCTGCATCAGTGACCCCGTCCCCTGGCCCCACTACCTGCATCAGTGACCCCGTCCCCTGGCCCCACTACCTGCATCAGTGACCCCGTCCCCTGGCCCCACTACCTGCATCAGTGACCCCGTCCCCTGGCCCCACTACCTGCATCAGTGACCCCGTCCCCTGGCCCCACTACCTGCATCAGTGACCCCGTCCCCTGGCCCCACTACCTGCATCAGTGACCCCGTCCCCTGGCCCCACTACCTGCATCAGTGACCCCGTCCCCTGGCCCCACTACCTGCATCAGTGACCCCGTCCCCTGGCCCCACTACCTGCATCAGTGACCCCGTCCCCTGGCCCCACTACCTGCATCAGTGACCCCGTCCCCTGGCCCCACTACCTGCATCAGTGACCCCGTCCCCTGGCCCCACTACCTGCATCAGTGACCCCGTCCCCTGGCCCCACTACCTGCATCAGTGACCCCGTCCCCTGGCCCCACTACCTGCATCAGTGACCCCGTCCCCTGGCCCCACTACCTGCATCAGTGACCCCGTCCCCTGGCCCCACTACCTGCATCAGTGACCCCGTCCCCTGGCCCCACTACCTGCATCAGTGACCCCGTCCCCTGGCCCCACTACCTGCATCAGTGACCCCGTCCCCTGGCCCCACTACCTGCATCAGTGACCCCGTCCCCTGGCCCCACTACCTGCATCAGTGACCCCGTCCCCTGGCCCCACTACCTGCATCAGTGACCCCATCCCCTCACATCTGGTATAGTCACTCTCCCCAGCAGTCACTTCTCACCTCACTAACATCTTCAACCTCTCTCTCTCTTCTGGGGTCGTCCCCTCTTCTTTCAAGATGTTTCCCCATTGCTAAAAAAAACCTTCCCTGGACCCGTCCAATGCTGCCATCTACCGAGCAGTCTCTTACCTCCCTGTCATCTCCTAACTCCTGGAACGCCTGGTCTATTCTCTATAACCCGCCCTGTCTCTATAACTCCCTCCTTGATCACCTAAACTTTTATTTTTACTATTTTTCAGGCCCCCCTCGGGTGGTTTAATGCTAGGCTGATTGATGTTACCATATACTGCCATACTACACTGTCTTATTGTGTCATCTGTATACGATTAGGAAGATATTTATATATATGTTTTCTTTCGCTCAAGTTATACAATAAAAATGCTATTCTATGAACAGAATTCTGTTATTGTGTACCCCAGCAGCAGCGGCTCCCCCAGTTATTGTTATACCCACCCCTGCCCCGGTACACACGCACCTCCCAGGCGGCAGCACTCACCGGCACCGGCCTCCGCTCTGTCGTTATCGTCTCGCCATTTCAGGAACAACAAGTCATGTGACCGCAATCTCGACCACATGACCCAGAACTGGGGCGAGACTGACGTCATTGTACGGAAGCCGGCGGAGGGTCAGGTGACTGATAAGGGGGTGGGCCTATGGAGCCGCGGTCACATGGTGTACTCTCCAGTCCGCCCCTTGCGCGGTGACGTGTGGGGCACGTACAGGCAGGAGGCGGGGACAACAGTATTGTAGCTGCGGTGGCGGGAATACTGAGGCGGGTATTATGCGCAGTGCAAGGAGCAGTGTGTGAGGGGAGAGGCTGCAGCCAATCAGGGCGCGAATACTCATCCTGCCGGGTACAGCTCAGCCTCTGATTGGCTGCACTTATCCCTTGTTGATGTGACGTCAGCACCACAGCCTTATAAATAGCCACATAGGGGGAGATTTACCACAGCTTCCAAGCAGTTTAACGCTGTCTCTACCAGTGTCGCTCGCTAAAGGAGCTATTGCTGACGTAACCCTGCCTCTTAGCAGATTACTGCGCCTCCTTAATGATCTGGTTAAATGTGGGGGACTGTCGGGACTGAGGCCCCCTGTTATATATTTAATATGGAGCCAGAAGAGCCGACTCTTAGTGAGCGGAGCCCGCAAACTTATGTTTGATGGTTATTAAACAAAAGTAAGACAGGTTGGACCACGAGCATTGGCGTATGATAGTTTTGGCACTGCACGGACCAGCTTCCTGCCATGAGTAGCCTCCTGGGGTATGGGACATCCATTACCAGGGGATTTCTCTCTTTCTTTCCCTGGTCCATGGAGGCCACATTAGCTGAAGTGGGTCTTCCCGGAACCTCTAGAGGACAGGAAGTATTTTTTCTGATCTGACCACTGTGTGTTTTTCCCTAGGGAGGGAACCACCAGTTCCGTATCCATAGGGTGGTCTCATTTGTGCTGAGAGGGCAAGGAAAGGGCAGGTAGAGCTAGGTCAGTGAGGTAGACAGAGTCTACATACAGACATGGGTCGGTGTAGGCGTCACAGATGCAGTAACAGGTCGTAAAAACTATGCAACAGCCACACATCCCGCCATGGTGATTGTGTTATGTGGAAGTCATCATCTCTACTGTATTCCTTTTAGAATGGCGTCCACTGAGCTGAGAGAAGAGCTGGACTGCTCTATGTGCCTGAGCCTCTATACTGATCCCGTATCCCTGAGATGTGGTCACAACTTCTGCCGCTCATGTATTGTCAGTGCACCATCCAGGCCTGGAGAAGAAAAGGAGTTTGGATAATATAGTAGAACCTCTCCTATATACTCAGCCTGGTATGGAGGAGACCAGAGTCTTCTATACTTACTGTATAAAGTCTCCTGTGAGGTCCTGTCTGCAGTGTGAGATCTCTCTCTGTGATGATCACCTGACAGCCCACAACAAGTCAGTCAATCATATATTAACAGATCCCACCAACTGCTTCGGGAACAAAAAATGTCCCTTCCACAAGAAGGATCTGGAATATTACTGTCCTCGGGATGCATCTTGTCTGTGTGCGTCCTGCTGTCTGGTTGGTGAACATGGGGGACATCAAGTGGAACTTCTAGAAGAAGTTTCTAAGAGAAAAAAAGATAGAACTGAGGGAATATCTGGATAGGCTTAACATACAAAAAGGATGAAATTCAGACAAGAGTCCATAATCTGCTCGATCATAAGGGTAAGATCCAGGAGAAAGCCTCCGATAAGAAGAAGAACATCAGTAAGATATTTAAGAACATTAAGCAGCAACTGGAAATGGCAGAAAAGAAAACGGTGAGCGAGATCTCCAGGCAGGAGGAGAAGATTGTGTCCCAGATATCTGATCAGATCAAGGAGTTGGAAATACAGTAGGACGAGCTGTGCAGGAAGATCCGTGACATAGAGGAGATGTGTCGTGTCACCGACCCAATTAGACTCCTACAAGAAAGTGACATTACGGGATGTGGTGAAAAGACCAGCAGGGTTTCATATTCCTGACATATTGCTGGATGTGGACACTGCTCACACACAAGGGAAGTTATCAGAAGATCTGAAAACTGCATCTGACTCAAACCATGAACTGAACCGACCAGAATCACCAGGAAGGTTTCTGACTTACCCCCAGGTACTGAGCAGATGTGGTCTCTCCTCAGGAAGACATTACTGGGGGGTGAAGTGGAACCAGAAAGGGACACGCGTCATCGGAGTGTCCTATCCCAGTATAGAGAGGGAAGGACCACAGTCTGGCATTGGATTTAATAATAAATCTTGGTGTTTGAGCATGTATAATAGACTGTGCAAAGTATTTCATGATGCAGTCAACTCAATCCTCAATGTAAAGCCAAAGTGTCCAGTATTTGGAGTCTTCTTAGACTACGAGGCCGGGCGTCTGTCCTTCTATGAGCTGTGTGACCCCATCAGCCTTTTGTACACCTTCACCGCGTCATTCACTGAACCCCTACATGCTATATTCTTCGTCTGGGATGGAGCCTCCACCGCCATACCAAGCTGAAGCCAGGGAAGTCCAGATACATATATACAGAGATCTCAGTTGACCCAAATGAGAAATAGTTGTATACAGAGAACCTTTTTTTGTGTGGTCAGGTTGTATGTTTTTGATAGTTTTTTTATAGTTTTTGTGATGATAATTAGGCTGCTGGACCTGTAGAGTGAAGTTGATCTCTCTTCCATGCGGAGGTGTAGTGAGGAGGAGGCAGATAACAGCAGGCCATGCAGTTTCACTAGAAGTTCAGGAAGGCCGGTGTCAGCTAAAAAACAAGTTCTGTTACTGATTATCTAATTTTAAAGCAGGAGGAGACTCCGATAAACAACGTTCTGAGTACCACAGCTGAAGCCAAGTGCTATGGGGGTTGTGGATATATCGGCAAAGTCTGTGTAAGACGATCAAAGTTGTATTAGTTCTGTTGTGTTTTTACCTTTCTGTTTCAACATTATAAAATTAGAAGAAGTTGATCTCGTTGACTTTTGTGTCGCCTGGTGTTTTTGTGTCAGGTCTCGAGTTACTTTTGTTTTCAACTTCTGCATTCGAGAAGTTTAGATGAAGCCTCTGCGTGTCTGAGATTGAGTGTGGATAAATGTTCAGCTTCTATGGAGTGATAAGCTGCTGCTATTGTATGTATCCAGAGTAAGGCGCCCTGCACGCAACAGAACCTTAGGCCATGTATAGCGGAGTAATGTCAGATTGTGTTATCACCAAACGCCACTCGTGTCAACAGAAAAAGACAAACTTGGACCAGAATAGGATCAGCTCTTTCTTGGGCCGTCGGCTGGAATCCATGGCAGAGGGCATGAGCCCATAGAAGAATATCTATAAATAAAATAAAACAACATCTCCATTTCATGTTTTTGTGTGTGAGGCCTTGAAGTAAGAGAGCTGCCAGCCGGGAAGCATCATAGATTGTAGATGATCACTTTTAGGGTGCAGCCATATGGTTAGTTTTTCAGATGCAGTTGTGGATCATAATGGGTGAGGACTTATCATGAAGAAGTGCTGCTCCTCCCCTATTTCACTCCACTCCTGGTTTGAGCATCAAAAACTCCATCTGAAAAACTGAACGTGTGGATGCACCCTTATATGACCGTTTTGGAATGGACACTAAATTCACACAGAATTCTCATGGGGCACTTTTACTAAGAGCAGTGTGGTGTGTACTATGTGCAGGGGGTGTACTATGTGCAGGAGGTGTACTATATGCAGGGGGTGTACTATGTGCAGGGGGTGTACTATGTGCAGTGTGTGTACTATGTGCATGGTGTGTACTATGTACAGGGTGTACTATGTGCAGGGTGTGTACAATGTGCAGGGGGTGTGTACAATGTACAGGGGGTGTACTATGTGCAGGGGGTGTACTATGTGCAGGGTGTGTGTACTATGTGCAGGGAGTGTGTACAATGTGCAGGGAGTGTGTACAATGTGCAGGGGGTGTGTACAATGTGCAGGGGGTGTGTACAATGTGCAGGGGGTGTGTACTATGTGCAGGGGGTGTGTACTATGTGCAGGGGGTGTACTATGTGCAGTTGCCTGTGTAGTGTGCAGGGGCTTCAGGATTTGTGGCACCTGTTCTGCATGAATCTGGCGCCCCCTGCACTGCTCCAACAGAGGGCACCACTTTTTTTGGGTGCACCTTTAGCATGGATTGTGTGACACACCTCTTCCGGACGTTGCATGATAGATATGGCACAGGGTCCGACTGAGCAGCGGAACGGCCATGACGAAATTTGTGTCGTGACTCCAAATGTAACTTTTTACAGCCAACATCATCATACATCGTCCTCGAGATCGCTTTACACCCAATGTAACGACTAGCAGCTGCCCGTGTGCTCCGAGGGCTATCACACCGACGTCATCTCAGAAGATCTTATTGATGAAGATCAAAGACAATTGGTGAAATTGTCACAAAGATTGTGAGCTCTTGTTATAATTGTAAGGTCCTTTAAAACCATCTGCTTCGAAAGGACCTCACGTGGCATCATCGTGTGATATTTTGTATTATCGAAAGTCATGGAAGAAGAAAAATGTATTTTAAGGACGTAGAAGTCAACTGAAGACAAACCAAAGTGACGTAAGAGAATAATGAACAATCTGGTCGGTGCTTCGGAGGTTGGATGTGTGAGGACTCGCAACATTGTTGATTTATCTTCGTGTTGGTGATATTGTCTTTACACAATGGTCATCACATCTGTTCTCTGTCTTATTCATCGACTCGAGCAGAAGGCGTAAAAGATACTTGCCCCCCCCCCACACACACACAGGAGCCCCTTATCTCTTCACCAGACCTGGTCATAAATTGCTGGATCGCAGCGAAACCGGGAGCTATAAATACAGATGTACAACCCGGGAGCCGTCACACACCATGAGGCGAAGAAGAGGGCAGATGGCGACATCACCGGCGAAGAAGGGGCACGCGGAGTGGCATCAGTGGGAGGTAAATTATATCGGAGGAGATTTTACCGCAAATTATTTCTCTGTTTTTAGATAAAATTAGACAAGTCCAGATGTGACCACAGACATATAACCACATGGTGATGCGGGATGAGTCCGCTCTACCCTCCTCATAGTCGACCTTTTAACATTTTCGATGCCATAAGTGATGCTGATTGCAGTATACAAAGGTTTGTCGTGAATTACTATTGAAGAATTTTGGATTATGGGGAGTCAAAGAGGGGAGAAGATAATGGGGCACATTTACTAAGGGTCCGAATCGCGTTTTTCCACTGGGTTTTCCCGAATTTTACAGTTTTGCACCGAATTGCCCCGGGTTTTTGGCGGATTGTGTCGCATTGGCGCTGGCTTGCATGCGACGAAAAAAAGGGGGGGGGGGTGGAAAACCCGACGGATTCAGAAAAATCGCGCTATTTAAAAAAAAATATGTCGCTTGGCACACACTTACATGCACCAGGGAGAGGATGGTGAACTCTGGCGGACCTCGGTGAAGCAGCGACACCTGGCGGACATCGGGCGCACGACCTTAGTGAATCGTCGGAAGACCCGTAGTTTGTTTAGGTAGTTGTGTGAGGACTTGTTACTTTGTAGTTAGGTAACATTTTGTAATATCGCCTATTTTTTATGAAAAGCTTTGATAAAGACTTATGAGATAAAATTGAAAAATTAACATCACAATTTGACACCCATATTTTTTTTTTTTTTACAAGCCGCAGGTTAAGATTGGTGCGAGTTTTGGGTGCACCTGACTTTCTCACTATTTCATCTCTGGTACTTTATAACTCTCCGGCAGCTCCTGACTGTGACCGGCTGTCTGCTCTGTCTGCTGTATATCTGGATCTGTTACGAAAGCTTCCACTTCCACGTCTCCCACGCCTATGCCCACCTCGGTTACCCCAGCGCCCAGCATGCGGTGGGACAGAGGTATCTGAGAGGTAATATTAGGACAACACATTTCTTGTTACTTACTGGGGTATCACAATGACAACTGGAGCGTGGCAAAAGCAGTTGTCTATAGCAACCAGTTAGATTTCTGCGCTGAGGTCTGTGGGCTGACTCGCTCCAACGGAAAACGGAATCTACCAATGTTTCATCCATAACATCTGCCCCGGACTGCGGTGGTTCTGGTTCCCTGGTCGTAGACCCATGTGCAGGAGGCTTGAGTGATATTTGACCCCATTGTTTTCTTGTGTACACAGGAGTCGGTGTCCGGCAGGATTTGGCGATGGCTTACTACTGGATGAGGTAAGTGACCACAGCACCTACCTGGGAACATTGTCAAGAGCAGAGTTAAAAGAAATCTCCCATCGAAATCCATCATAATAAACCAGGGACACCAGGAGACTGTGGTTATCATCTTAAATTTGATATCCATGGCCTCCTTCCTTCTAAAATCAACTTAAAATTATTCTAATGAGCCTGAGGAGTTACCCTAGCCTCTCTGTGATCTGGCTTCACAGGCTGTTACACTGTCCTGCTGGAAGTGCCCACTACACAAAGGAGCAGGGGGTGAGGGTGAGGCAGTTAAATCACAGAGGTGGTAGGCGGTAGGCTTATTTGCATAATTTTAACAGTTGATTTTAGAAGGAAGGAGGCCAATTGTAATAAGCAGGATCGGCTCCAGAGTTCAGTAGACCTCTGGGTGACAGAGCCCCAGAGGACCCCTTTGCAGTGAACTCATGTGTCGGCATTAAAAATTCAGTCTCCTGTTCCCTAAATGTTTCCCTAGTTTATCATCCCAAATAGCCCCCTCATGGGTATTTTATATAAAATCATTAGATACAGCCCCCCTCACACCGATGGATTCCTTATGTACAGCCTTATGTGGGCCCCCCCCGCCCCCCCCAGCAGCTCTGGGCCCTGGCACTTTCCCAGGTATGCCCAGCACTGGCGCCGGCCCTGATAAGAAGATCCCACAGTCACGGAGCCTGGATCTGTGAGTATCCTGATGGCTTTTGATGGTCTATTTCCTTTATAATCGGCCATTACTGATATTTCATGTAGTAGAAGCAAGCAGCTAGAGATGTTGATAGTTTGTTGTAACTATTAGGTGTTTTTGGATTGTATTTTAGGTTTATGCAATTTATTAATATTTTCTTCAGATTTAGGTGTTACATTTATGAATACACACATCATAATTACTGGACTAAAGTAAAGTCTTAATGAGATTTGCTACTAATCTGCCTCTGGATGGTTTCCCAGAAAACAAAATATCTTTTCTTTTAAATAACAGAGTAAAAATGTATAAAAAATAAAACAAATATTACTGGAAAAGGAACCTGTCAGCAGGCGTGACCATGCAGACTGCAGCCAGTGTTATGTATTTTCTGTGGAGAAATTAGTAATCATACCTTTTTATATGTTGTTAGTAGCAGCAGGACTGTGAAATATGGATGTATATTCCAGGGTTGTACTGAGTACATGTCCTTACACTGCTGTTCTCTGTGCTCTCTGAAGCTAACGTGATGTGTTGTCCTTGACAAGATATGTAATCATGTAATCAGACCTTTGTGTTTGTTGTTAGTAGCAGCAGGACTGTGAAATATGGATTTATATATGGATTTATTGCTGCTAGTCATATACTTCTACTAGAAGTGGATGCGAGGCAGCTCAATCGGGAGAGCACACAGCAGTGTGAGGACATGCCCCCAGTGCAACTGTAGAATCTACAATCCTGGAATCAAAGAAATCAATATTTCACAGTCCTGCTGCTACTAACAACATATGCATATACTCTTCACATCTCTCCAGTGACTATACTTGATACAGTCTGCAGAGTGCACAGAGAACAGCAGTGTGAGGACACACCAGTGCACTTAGAGAAACTGACATACTCGCTGATGGTTTCCAGTGAACTGAAAGATTCAAAAGCAACAAAAACATAAGATGTGACATGATGAGATGTGACATGTGAGGCTATAATACTGTAACACCGGATTCCCTGTCTCCACAGCCGCTCCGCTGCCGGGAGGGACAACAGCTCCCGGAGCCTCAGCAACTGAATGTGCAAACATGGAGGAGCCACTCACAGCCCCGGGGTCCACTGCTGTAACATGTGAGGACCCTGCAGGCAGCACATGGTGAGGGTGGGGGCACCCACAGCTACACATCCTGCAGCGTCCTGGTCACACATGATATTGACAGCGCTGAGTAATGCAGGCATGAAGTCTACAGATTATACATTACATATTAACAGACACAACCGACAAGGGAATTATTACCAGACAACCTGTGACCTTCGACCTTATCGCACCCACTCACCCTGATCCGTGACCTCACTCTACCCCGTCAATGACCTAATCAGGGTTTGGTATCCTACGGTTTTAGGTGATGCTGAGACTTCCCGCTGGTGG